>NW_023331031.1:0-52883 GCF_011100685.1 Canis lupus familiaris
ACGTGGGACTTGATCCCGGGACTCCAGGATCACGCCCTGGGCTGAAGGCAGGCTCTAAACCGCTGAACCACCCAGGGCTGCCCCATGTCCTTTCTCTGGTTAATGTGATGGATCCTGCTGACTGATGGACAGAGGGGCCGTGGGTAGGACACGGGCGACATAGATGAACAATAGTAACAGCTATAAGCATCTGGTTCGTAAATAAAATAAGTCACAGGAATTTAGAAAATACAGCCTAGGAATAGAGTCAGTACTGTTGTGACAACTTTGTACGGGGACAGACGGTGACGCCGCTTCTCATGGGGGGAGCTAAGTAAGGCACAGAATTGTCAAGTCACTAGTTGTAGCCCTGAAACTACTGTCACATTGTGTGTTGACTGTACTTCAATAAATATCAAGGAAAAGGGGTTTCTGGTAGGACTCCGGTGGGTCCGTGAAAGGCATTTACACGGTCGTTACACACACGAAGGCACCTCTGCAGAGGGGATAAAGATGCTCACTGTCTTCATGTTAATTTTTAGAAGATTTATTTGAGAGAGGGTGTGGTAGGGAGGGGCAGAGGGAGAGGGGGAACCTGGAGCGGACTCCTCACCCAACGGAGCCCGAGCCCCACGCAGGCTCCACGCCACAACCTCGAGATCCTGACCTGAGCCAAACTAAAGAGTCGACGTGGAATGGACTGAACCACCCAGGAGCCCCTCAAATGTTAAGTGCAACCCCATGCTGTGAACCCTGGGGGTCGGGGGGACATCTGTGACCCCCAGTCTGCCTAGAATGGTGAGAGGCCTGCAGGGCCCAAGGATGGGAACTGAGGATGTGGGAGGTGCCTGCATCTCCTTTCCACCTGGCGTGGGGACAGGACCATCCCCCGGGACCCTGGCCTTCAGGGTGAAGGGCTAAGTGCTGTCGATAAGGGTGTGCCCAGCGGCTTGACTAGGGTGGGGCAGCGCCTTAATCAATAAGAGGTTATGTGGGGTCATACAGGAGGTGGCAGGTGTTTCCGATTAAGGTGTGCCCAGCAGCTTCACTAGGGTGGGGAGCGCCTTAAGCAATAAGCAGGTTACGTGGGGGTCATACAGGAGGTGGCAGGTGTAACAAAAATGGAATCAGTCCTGCTCTGCTTGTCCAGGGGTAGGGGATTTTTGTTAAATTTCCTGGGTCTCACAGAAGATAAACTATGAGAGACCCCTAACTCGGGAAACAAAGGATTGTGGAAGGGGAGGTGGGTGGGAGATAGTGTAACTGGGGGACCATTAAGGAGGGCATGTGATGTGATATTATACTACATGTTGACAAATTGAATTTAAATAAAAAATTTTTTAAATTTAAATTAAAATTTAAAAAAATGTACTGGAAGGCTCAGCCGTCCTCAGCAATTCATTTATGAAATGGCCTTCAGTAGATCATAAAAAAGTTAGAATGTGAATGGAAAATGACCTGAAATTCTTTCCCAGTTCAAATAAATAAGTATTCTGAAAAGCAAATCAAAGTTCCAGAATGGAAAAATGCAAAAAACGAGGGAGAGGGAAAGTATAAAAGCAGAAAGAGTAACCCAAATTGTCTATTTCACAAAAGCCTATCTAAACTAGTTATTTCAATGGTGTCTGTCTTGATACAACAATCTCTAGGAAGACCTTTTTCAGACCTAGCTCCACGACCAATAAGCATGTGAACTTGGACAATCCAATCCTCCGGAACTCTCAGTTTCTTCCTGTGCCTCAGAAGAGAGGACCAGAGCTGATGATCCCTAATTCCCTCTCAGACCTAAAATGCTGCTGTGGGGTCCTAAACACTCTATACTGAACACAAAAGACGGGGGATCTTATATACTCAAATGCTACATATAAAACTAACTCTGAGCATAGATCCTGAGTATTAAGGGTTCTCTCCTATGGCGATAGAAAATCCCCAATCTATATCCCTTTTTATCACAGGCGGTGGGTATATGGGTCCAAGCCACTAGAAATAATAAATATGTGTATCAGAACAGCATCTACCCTCATGCTCCCTGCTTTTCAAAGCAAGCCCTCAAAGAACTCCATTATTATTTTCTGAGGGTACCGGTTAACATGTAGAATCCTAACCTGCCCCTTCCTTTAACCTAAAAAAAATTAAAATGTTGGCTGGCCATATTAACAAGCTCTCCAGGTTATTCTTTTGCACAACTAACATTTAAGAACCACTGGCTAGGCACCAAGAAGAATTGATTTACCTTAAAATAGCAAAATTTGAAATCCTATGTCCCCTTCCTATTTTCGGTTCATAATAAATAAAGAAATGAAACAGCGAAGGGAGAGGGAAGGAGGCAAACAGAAACAAAGTGCCAATCAAAAATGAGATTTACATAAAGTTTGTCTTTCAAAAATTTATGAACGCACAAAAGACTCTATACTGATGGAAATATGTTAAAGGGACACAGGTGTCAATTGAAAGAGCTCCCGTGGCCAGAGCGGAGACAATATAAGCAACAAAATAAGTAGTGTTGGATTATAACCCAAAGTGTAAAATAAATATCCATGAATCTATACTAATATTAAAAATTGTAAAAGAAAGAAAGAGGGGCACCTGGGTGATTCAGTCAGTTAAGCTTCTGCCTTAGATCGTGATCCAGGTCCCAAGACAGGCTCCCTGTTCAGCAGGGAACCTGCTTCTCCCTCTCCCTCTGCCCCTCTCGCTCATGCTTTTTCTCTCCTCTCTCTCTCAAATAAATAAATAACATCTTTGAAAAACAGACAAACAAACACAGAAGAAAGAGAAATCTCCCATGTAGAAGAATTTCAAACAATTTGTGCAGACATTCCACCCTCAAGTTGATGAGCATAGCTTCCCACTCTGATGTGTGGGATACACATAGTAACTTCCTTCTACAAAATATATTATGAAAAGTTTAAAATAATAATAATAACAATAACAATAACAACAACAATAATAATAATAATAATAAAGAATCACTTTACTAGGGAGAAAGCTGACAAACACTACCTCAGCAAGATGATCAGATCGATACCAAGACTGATAAATCATGTTGATAGTATCTATCCTTTATATGATATAATAAAAATGGGGGGATCCCTGGGTGGCGCAGCGGTTTGGCGCCTGCCTTTGGCCCGGGGCATGATCCTGGAGATCCGGGATCGAATCCCACGTCAGGCTCCCGGTGCATGGAGCCTGCTTCTCCCTCTGCCTGTGTCTCTGCCTCTCTCTCTCTCACTGTGTGCCTATCATGAATAAATAAAAATTTAAAAAAATAAAATAAAATAAAAAATAAATAAAAATGGCAGTATATCTCTGTATATGATCCACAATCACAGTTCAATCATGAGATAAACAGACATGTCCCAACTGAGGGAAATTTTACAAAATACTCTACTTCTCAAAGTGTTCCAGTTCAACAACAAAAAGAAAAGGCTGAAAAACTGTCACAATCCAGAGGAGCCTAAGAAAACATGAGGATAAGTGTAATGTGATGTGAGGGATGGTAACTTAGCAAAAACTAAGGAAATCTGAATAAAGTATGGTCTTTGGTTAATGCGAATATTTTGATATTGATTCATTAGCTAATATTTGTACCGTACTAATATCAGATATTGATAATTGGAGAAATTGAGTGCGAGTCCATGAGAATTCTCTGTACTATCTTCTCAATTTCCCTATAAATCTTTGGTTTTTTTTTTCTAATAAACAAGATTTATTTTGAAAATTGACTTAAATGAATCAGGCTCCAAGTGTGAAAACATTTTGAGGATAGTTTAATTAATTTTTGCCTCATTCTTAAAGAGTTCCTTCGATGAGAACAAAGTAAGAATTTTATATCAGAAGGAAAGAAAAACACTTAGGAACACGTATAATGCCTCCTCAACCTGAAAAGCAGGAAAGGATGATAAATAGCAAAAATCAGATAAAAATACTTCTTTTATATTAGACACCATATTGCAATGCATTTAAAATTAGCAATGCATATAACATTTATTTCCTTGACATTTGTCTTCCAAAGAGTTCACAGTGCTTCAGTGTCAGTTAAGAAATGATTCATGTGAAATTTTTATTAAACCAAATTTACTGGGAAATTACTGCCCAGATAATACTTTATTTTGATTTTATTGAGTTCCTTCCTAGTCACTGAGCCTTTTAGTTAGAGCTTTCAACTATAGCAAATGCCTTAGAAGGCCAATTTTTAAGTTGCTATTATAATACCCTAATGGAATCACGTATCGTTTTCCTTCGCTCAGATATGGCACACAGTAGGCCCCTGATAAAATACTGAATGAGTGAATGGATAAAATTGCTTTTTATCATTTCATTCAGCAATTTCATTCTTATCTTTGTCCATTTCATGTTCTAATGTTTATCAACATCAACTCAAGAAGTTTAGGGATCCATTAATTAATTAAGTCTTTGGTGCATAGCTACTATGTGCAAGGTCCTAGGAATACCAAGTTAACCAGACATAGATGCAGTCCCTAGCTCCCTCCAGGCCATGCTGGTGGGAGAGACGGATACTAACCAAAAGTGACAGAAAGACAACTAAACAAGATTATAGTAGCCAATATAAAGGTAAATATACAGCTTACTACAAGTACATATATAAGAAGGCTTAGTCTAACTGGGGCCTCAGAGAAGATGACCAGAAGAAGCAACATTTATCTTAAGACTTAGAGAAAGGAGAAGGTAAGTGGTGGAAGGAGAATATTATGAGGAAAAGGAAGGTTTCTGCCTCTGAATTGTTAGGGCTCTGGACAAATCCCTTGAGCTTAGGCTCTGAACCTACTTCTTTCTCTGCAAAACTGTGACAGTAATAATGCCTGTGCCATAGAGCTCTAATGAGTAAAGAGTTGGACTTTATTTGTACAATATCTAGGACGTTAGTAAGTACTTAATAAATATTTTCTGGTGGCCATAACGGCCTGGAGCCAGGCTTCCTGAGTTCGAATCCTTTAGTTGGCCCATCAAGATAACAGTATCTGCCCATAGGGTTGTTGGAGGATCCCATGAGTTCTTTTATGTGAAGCATGACACAATTCTTGGCACATATATGTGCCATATGAATGTTAACTTATATTAACAATAAAGAAATCCTACAACAGTCCAATGAGGTGTTTAGAAATTATTCTATAGCTTTTAAGGGAATTGAAATTCAAAAAGAACCTAAGTGCCTGTCCGTGTTTATGTAACTAACCAGTTCATTATCTGAAACCCAAACTCACAATTTCTGATTTAACCTCACTCCAAGAGGCCTCCTCAAGCCCGAGGAAAAACTGCCTTCTTGGGACCTCAGGGAAGAATCCTTAAATTAATAATATGACCATTGGTACTAATGTCTCTCGGTTCTTTCCAAATCCATAAAGATGCATTTCCTGAGGAGTGACTGAGCTGTGAAGAGATGAGAAACCCTCATCCCTCTGAATTACGTGTGTCAGAATATTTTAACCATAGTACTACGGATAGTAAATTATCCTTATTAACAGGAAATATGTCTCAGTTTGGAATCTGAGCAATCAGATGGGCAGAGAAAAACCGCTTTGACTTGCTCTTCATCTTTTAAAGACAAAGGAGAGCTTTTTTATGTACAAAGTCAGTTGTCAAGATAGCCTTAGGGAGTAAGAGTCTGCAGCATGGAATCTGGCTGCACAGCCAGGACGCCTGCGCTCCAGGTCTTCCTGATCCCAAATCCCTGGCCCTGTCCCCCAAAACAGGCTGCCACCAGAGGTCATTTGCAATTGCTCTCTTAGGAGCTCCAGGGAAGGGGGAAGGAGCTAGAAAGGGAGACGGGATGTGTGGAGGCCCAGAAAATTAAGGTCATTCCACTTTAAGTCCAGTGTTAGCACACGTTCAGCCATTCCACGCCCCTGCAAAGAAGAGCTGAAATTTCCATTACTTCAGTTACAGCAAAAAAACCAAAAGTTTACAGCTTAATGTCTTTGAAAGCCCCACATTAGCATAGGAACTGAGCCCAGGCCTAGGGCAGGAAGCCCCTATTATAATGAGAACAGAGCTCAATGCCCTTGAAGGCCCCATATCAAAATGTAAACAGAACTTGAGGAATTGCTCCAGCCCTTCTGGAGGTCCCTGAGACCAGCCCTTAAAACTCAGCTAAAACCCACCTCGGGGTCCAAGTCCCTGCTCCGCTGTGTCAGGTGTACTTGGACGCAAGCTCGAGCTTGTAAACAAACCCTGGTGCGTTTGCATTGGTGTCGGCTTCTCAGTGGTTTCTCGGATTCACAATCTTGGGCACAACAGTCTGAGATAAAAAAACAAAACCAAAAGAAGCTCAGACGCAGGCAGAGTGAACGCAGGGTTCTGAGAGAAGCGGCGGAGACCCGGGGGCTTGGGGGCTCTTCTGTGGAGGCCCCTGCAGACTGGGGGGGCGGGATGTTCAGCCCCAGAGCCAGAGGACCCAGCGTCCCCACCCGCATCCCGCCCATCAGCGCCGAGTCTCAGGGAGCAGCACAGCGCCCGCCCGCTGGAGGCCAGAGGCGCTGATGCCCACCCCGCCTCTGACCCCCGCAGATGTGCACCTGAGAATCAGCGCCAAGGCCCATCCCCAGACCCCGCACAGACCACTCGCTGCCACCAAGTTGTCGGATCACAGAGGCTGCAGAGCTTCAGCTCTGCCTGGAAAGTAGGGTCTAGCTTCCTTTGTACTTTGTGCTTTTTTCATTTATTTACTTTGATTCTTTTTTATTAATTGCTTTATTTTAATTTTTATGTATGTACCTTATATATTTCTTATTTTTACTCACATGGTACTTTAATTGTGTTTCTTATTTTGGGATTAGAATCTTTTAACAACCAGGCCAAATAATCTGGTGTTTTTTGGGGGAGGGCAGTTGTATTGTTTTCTTGGTTTTTCTTTTTTCTTCCTTCTTTCTTTTCTGGAAAAAATAATGAGATGGAGAAATTCACCTCCAAAAAATAACATGAGGTAGTACTCACAGTCAGGAAGTTCATCAATACACATATATGATGTCTAACTACAGTTTAAAACAATGATTAGAAAGATAGCAGCTGGGCTGGAAAAAGAGCACAGAAGAAAACTAGAGAATCCCTTACTGTAGAACTAAAAGAACTAAAATCTAGTCAGGCCAACGTTAAAAATGCTATAACTGAGATGCAGTCCCAAGTGGAAGCCTTAAAAACAAGAAAGGTTATGGACCACAGAGGCAGACTGAGGGCACTCAGCCACTTATTAAAACAATAACATTCCTATCATAGGAGACTCAGAAGATGAAGAGAGAGAAAAGGGGGTAGAAGTTTTATATGAATTATTATGTAAACTTCTATAACCTGAGGAAGGACACAGACACTGAAATCGAGAGACAGAGAACTCCCAATAAATTCAACAGAAGCTGACCATCACCCAGGCACCTCAGAGTCAAAGTCACAAAATACACAGACAAGAAAAGAATCCTGAAAGCAGTGGAGGTGGGGCTTAGGGGGGGTTAGTCCTTAACCTACAAGGGAAGATGAATCAGTTTGCAGCAGATCTGTCCACAAACTTGGCAAGCCAGAAGGAAGTGGAAGGAAATATTCAATATGCTGAATGGGAAAAGTATGCAGCCAAGAATTCTTTCTTTTGTGTTTTTTAAGAATAATCATCAAAATTTATTTAATCTCCCTAGGAAGAAATTAAATTTTCTGAACATAAAATGCCATTTTCCTCCTCAATCATAATAGCAAAATTTTTTTATGTTTTTAATTTTTTTTATTGGAGTTCAATTTGTAAGAATTCTTTCTTCAGCAAGGCTGTCATTCAGCATAGAAGGAGAGATAAAGAGTTTCTCAGACAGGCAAAAAATAAAGGAGTTCATGACCACTAAACCAGTCCAGTAAGGAATTTTAAGAGGGACTCTTCTAGGGGGGGAAAAAAAGAGACCAAAAAGCAAAAACTAGAAAGGACCAGAGAACATCACCAGCAACACCAACTCTACAGGTAACACAAAGTCACTAAGTTCATATCTTTCAATAATCACTCTGAATGCTGATAGTCTAAATGCTCCAATCAAAAGATAAAAGAGTATCAGAGTGGCTTAAAAAAACATGATCCGGGATGCCTGGGTGGCTCAGGGGTTGAGCCTCTGCTTTTGACTCAGGGGTGTGATCCTGGAGTCTGGGATTGAGTCCCATATTGGGCTCCTGGTGGGGAGTCTGCTTCTCTCTCTGCCTAATTTTCTGCCTCTCTCTCTCTCTCTTAAATAAAATCTTTAATCAAAACAACAAGATCCATCTGTATGCTGCTACAAGATGCTCACCTTAGACCTATAGACACCAGCAGATTGAAAGCAGGGGATGGAAAATCATCTATCACGCTAATAGACAGCAAAAGAAAGCTGGAGGACCCGGTACTTATATCAGACAAACTAGATTTGAACCAAACCCTGGGGGACGCCTGGTGGCTCAGTGGTTGAGCATCTGCCTTCAGCTCAGGGTGTGATTCTGGGATCCCAGGATCGAGTCCCACATCGCCCTCCCTTTGTGGAGCCCTGCTCTCTCCCTTTGGGGAGCCTGCCCTTCCCTAACCCTAACTGCAAACCTAAGCCCAACCCTAACTGTAACCATAACCCTAACCCCAACTCCTAACCTCCTGCCCCTAATCCTTAAAGCCTAAACCCTAACCTTAACTCTAAATCCTGTCCCTAACCCTAACCCCTTTCCCTAATCCCTAACCCCCATCCTAACTCCTAACCACTGACCCTTACCCTTATCCTTCACCCTAACCTCTAATCTGTAACCATAAGCCTAATCACTAACCCTAACATCTAACTTAACCCTAACCACTAACTGCCTCCCCTCCCCTGACCCTACCATTCATCCTACCCATTCACTTACCTGTGGTTCTGAGGAGTCCCTTCTGATGTGGACGTGGCCCCCAATGGCGCCTCCAGAGTCCTCCAGGGGGTCCTGAGGAAGCCGGGCTCCTGTGAGTGCGGACGCGGCCCCCATGTTGTTCCTGAGTCATAGTCAGCGGTCCTGAGGACGACGGGGCTCCTGTCACTGTGGACTATGCCTCACATCCTCTGGGAAGCCTCACAGCAGGTCCTCAGGAGGCCGGGGGCTCCTGTCAGCCTGGAAATGGCCCCACATCCCCCGAAAACTCACTGCGGGTCGTGAGGAGGCTGTGGGCTCCTGTCAGCATAGACGCAGCCCCATATGTCCCGAAGCCAATTGCATGTCCTGAGGAGGACGGGGGTCCTGTCAGTGTTGACGTGGCCCCACATTTTCCTCAAGCCTACCAGAAGACCTGAGGAGGTTGGGGGCTCCTGTCAGCATGGATGTGGCCCCAAATCTTCCCAAAACTTCAGAGTGGGTCCTGAGTTGGATGAGGTCCCCACATCTTTCTTAGCCTCACCACGGGCCCTGACAAGGCTGGGGTCTTCTGTCCACATGGACACATCCCCATATTTCCCAAAGTCTACACCGGGGGTCCTGAGGAGGTCAGCTTCCTGTCAGTGTGGACGTGGCCCCACATCCTCCCGAAGCCTCACCGGGGTTCTGAGGAGGCCGGGGGCGCTCCTGTCAACATGGATGTGGCCCCCCATCTTCCAGAAGCCTCAACTTGGGTCCTGAGGAGCCCGGGAGCTCCTGCTAGAGTGGACGTGGCGCCACATCTTCCTGAAGCCTCCCCGTGGGTTCTGAGGAGGCCCAGGGGCTCCTGTCAGTGTGGATGCGGGCCCACATCTTCCTGAAGGCCTTACCGCAGATCCTGAGGAGGCCCAGGGGCTCCTGTCAGCGTGGATGCGGGCCCACAGCTTCCTGAAGCCTCACCGCGGGTCCTGAGGAGGCTTGGGGCTCATCAGCGTGGACGCGACCCCCACGTCCTCCTCAGGCCTCACAAGCACAGGCGGGTTCCTGTTAGTGCAGGCGGAGGAGGCTTTACTGCGCATGCACGCTCCTTGGGCAGGGCCTGGATTCGGGCGCCATCTGCGGGACACTTACGCACTGCAGGAGGCCATGCAGGAGGCGGCGTCCCCGTCCCTGGGGCCACACCTGCCTCCTTCCAGGCTCCAGCTGAGGCCTGTGAGCTTCAGAAACGTCTCACTGAAACGGAGCCCAACACCCGGACAGAGTGGCCAGGTCCGGGTGAGGACCAGACAAGGACCAGATTCACCAGGTCCAAGTGAGGTCCACGTGGGACTTATGTCGCCAGGTATGGGTGAGGCTCCGGTGGGGACCAGAATCATCAGGTCCAGGTGAGGTGCAGGTGGCAACCACACTCACCAGGTCCCGGTGAGGCCCAGGTGGGGACCAGAATCACCAGGTACAGGGGAGGCCCTTGAAAGAACCAGAGTCAACAGTTCGAGGTGAGGCACAGGTGGCAACCAGAGTCAGCAGGTCCAAGTCAGGCCAAAGGGGGGTTCATAGTCACCAGGTGAGACCCAGAGGGGACCAGAGTCACCTGGTCCAGGTGAGGTCCCAGTTGTGGAACACAGTCAACCGGGTCCCAATTATGCCCAGTAGATGACCATGGTCACAGGGCCAGGTGAGGCCCAGATGGGGATCAGAGTCACCAGGTCCAAGTGAGGCACAGGTGGGGACCACAGTCACCAGATCCAGGGTAGTCTCAGGTGCAGACCAGAATCACCAGGTCCAGGTGAGGCCCAGGTAAGGACCAGAGTTACCATGTCGAGGTGAGTCCCAGGTGGGGAACACAATAACAATGTCCCAATGATAGTCCACCTCAGACCAGGGTCACCAGGTCCACTTGAGGACCAAGTGGGGACCAAGATTCACCAGGTCCAGGTGAGGCCCAGGTGGAGACCAGAGTTACCAGTTAAAGGTGAGTCTAGAAGGACAGCACGGGTACCAGGTCTAGGTGTGGTCCATGTGGAGAACCAGATCACCAGGTACAGGTGAGGCCCAGGTGGGAACCAGAGTCAGCAGGTCCGGGTGAGGCCAAGGTGGGGACCACAGTCACCAGGTCCAGATGAAACCAAGCTGAGGACCAGAGTCACCAAATCCAGGTGAGGCCTGGGGAGAGCGGGACTGGAGTCACCAGGTACAGGTGAGGCTAGAAGAACAGCAGAGACACCAGGTCCAGGTGAGGTTCATGTGGGAAACAGAGTCACCAGGTCCAGGTGAGGCCCAGGTGAGGACCAAAGTTAAATGTTCCAGAGTCTCACTTGGGAAACAGACTAAACATATCCGATGATGCCCAGGTGGGTACAAGAGTCACCAGGTGCAGGTGAGGCGCACGTGAGGACCAGAGTCACCAGGTCCTGGTGATACCCAGGAGGGGACCAGATTCACCAGGTCCAGGTAAGGCCCAGGTGGAACTCAGTCACCTGGTCTGGGTGAGGCCAGGTGGGGACAAAAGTCATAAGACCAGTTGAGGCCCAGGTGGGAACACAGTCACAGGTCCAGGTGAGGCCCAAACTAAGTACCAGAGGCACCAGGTCCAGCTGAGGCCCAGTTGGGGACTGGAGTGACCAAGTATAGGTTAGGTTAGAAGGACACCACAGTCATAAAACGCAGCTAGTTGAAACCTGGCTTCTAGGGATGCTTTCTAGTGAGAGCTGAGCTCAGGGCAGGACCCTCCCGCATCCTGACTGCCTGTAGACATAGCTCCTATCATCCTTAAGTGAGGTGCTGGAAGAGGTTGCATGAAAAGCATGTGGAAGTGTCAGGCCTGTACTCACGTGTATCTGAGTTCAATACAGGGATTTCCAACAGCCTTGTTCAATTAGAGTCATGCTACGTTTTTAACTCCCATGAACGAGTGGCAAGCAGACATCTGCCTGCAAGGCATACACATTTCTGAGAGTTGAGCTTATGGCCTGTACCTCCCACATCCTGCCTGCAGGTACACTTCCCTCCTAACAGGCCTAGGTTCGATGCGTGACAGAAGTGTTGTGAGAGGTAAGTGGAAGGTGCAGGCCCAAAAGACTAGTCTCTCCAAGCTCAATCCACCAATTTCCGAGGAATTTCTGTCATAGATTGGTGCTACATATTAAGTTCCATACATGAGAAGCTATTGAACGCAGTGTCCAAAGGGAACTTGCTTCTGAGAGTGAACTCACACCCATTCCTTCACAGTTCCACACTCCTGCAGATGGAGTTTCGAACATCATCACTAGAGATGTTGGCCAGAAGCTCATGGGACGCAAGGGGCTAGCTGCAGTCTTCAATGCTTGTGTTTCCAGGTGCAGTAGAGCGGTATTCATGGAACCTCCTGACTTACAATGTAGCTACGTTCTCATGGCCATAAGAACATAGCTAGTGGAAAGGTGCCTTCGAGGCATGCTTCCATTTGAGAGATGAGCTCAAGACAGGACCCTCCGGCATCCTGACTGCCTGTAGACATAGCTGCTAACATCCTTATGTTAGGTGCTGGGAGAGGTTGTGAGAAGCAGGTGGAAGCGTCGGGCCTGAACTAACGTGTATCTGAGTTGAATATAGCGATATCCAACTGCTTCTTCAATTAGAGGGTGGCTAGATTCTAACATGTACGAGTGGGTAGCAGACATCTGCCTCCAGGCAAACACACTTCTGAGAGTTGAGCTTATGGTCATATCTCCCACATCCTGCCTGCAGGTACACGTCGCTCCTAACAGGCCTAGGCTCGATGCGTGACTGAAGTGTTGTTTCTGGTATGTGGAAACTCCTGGCACACAAGACTAGTGCCTCCAAGCTCAATCCAGCGATTTCCAAGTAATTCCTGTGTTAGACTGGTGGTAAATACTAAGTTCCATACGTGAGAAGGTAGCAGAACACCTTGTCCAAAAGCATCTTAGTTCTGAGAGTTGAGCTGACCCTCAGTCCCTCACAGTTCCACACTGCCTGCAGAGTGAGTTTCGCACGTCTTCACCAGAGACGTTTGTCAGAGGCTTCTGAGACTCAAGTGGAACAATGCAGACCTGGACGGTATCTCCAGGTGCAGGAGAGTGGTAATCTTGGAACCTCCTGACTCAGAATACTGCTGCGTTCTCACTGCCATAAGAACGCAGCAGTTGAAAGCTGGTTTCTAGGCATGCTTCCTTGTGAGAGCTGAGGTCAGGGCAGGACCCTCCCGCATCTTGACTGCCTGTAGACATAGGTCCTAGCACCTTTATGTTAGGTGCTGGAAGAGGTTGTGTGACAAGCATGTGGAAGTGACAGCCTGCACTCTCGTGTATCTGAGTTCAATACAGCGATTCCCAACGTCCTTGTTCAATTAGAGTGTAGCTCGATTCTAGTTTCCTTCAATAAGTGTCTAGCAGACATCTGCCTGCAAAGCATACACACTTCTGAGAGGTGAGCTTATGGCCTCTACCTCCCCCATCCTGACTGCCTGTGCGGTTCACTTCCACAGCACTTCCTTCTATGCGGGACTGTTAGCGGAGTGAGAACCAAGTGTCTGCCTTGTCAATTTCGCGCCTAGCGGACAGCTGTCTCCAAGGCATGCACACTCCTTTGGATTGAGCTTATGACTCGTACCTCCACATGCTGACGGCCTGTACGCTTCAATTACAAGGATTTCGTTCGAGATGGGACACAAGTTTTGTGAGAGGCAGGTGTCTCTTAGTTCAATCACGCTACTTCTGAGGTATTTCTCCCTCAGATGGGAGCTACATACTAACTTCCAAACCTGAGTAACTAGTTGAAATCTCTCTCACTGGGGAAGTTCCTTTTGTGAGACGAGCTGACACGGGGTCCTTCCCAGCTCCACACTGTCTGCAGATGCAGTTACGAACATCCTCACTAGACATGTTTCTTAAAAGCTCATGGGACACAACGGGCAAACTGCAGGCTTCAATGGTTGTGTCTCCAGCTGCAATAGAGCAGTATTCAGGGAACGTCCTGACTTAAAATGCTGCTACGTTCTCACGGCCTTAAGAACGCAGCTTGTAGAAAGCTGCATTCGAGGCGTGATTCCTTTTGAGAGCTGAGCTCAGGGCAGGACCCTCCCGCATCCTGCCTGCCCGTAGACGTAGCTGCTAACATCCTTATATTAGGTGCTGGGAGACGTTGAGAGAAAAGCATGTGGAAGTGACGGGATTGCACTCACGTTATCTGAGTTGAATACAGCGATTTCAACGGCCTTCTTCAATCACAGTGTAGCTGGGTTCTAACTCCCATGTATGAGTGGGTAGCAGACATCTGCTTCCCAGACATACACACTTCTGAGAGTTGAGCTTATGGCCTGTACCTCCCTCATCCTGACTGTCTGTGCGGTTCACTTCCACAGCATTTCGTTCTATGCGGGACAGTAGCGGAGTGAGAACCAAGTGTCTGTCTTGTCACTTTCGTGCCTAGTGGACAGCTGCCTGCAAGGCATGCACACTCCTTTGGATTGAGCTTATGGCTTGTACCTCCCACATGCTGATGGCCTGTACGCTTCAATTCCAAAGGATTTCGTTCAAAATGGGACAAAAGTTTTGCGAGAGGCAAGTGGCTCTTAGCTCCATCCAGCGACTTCTGAGGAATTCCTCCCTCAGAGGGAGATACATATTTACTTCCAAACCTGAGTACCTAGTTGAAAGCTGTCTCTCCGGGGAACTTCCCACTGCGAGGTGAGCTGACACGTGGTCCTTCCCAGCTCCACACTGCCTGTACATGGAGTTATGAACATCCTCCCTAGATATGTTTGTCAGAAACTCATGGGACCCAGAGGCAAGCTGCAGCTTCAATGGTTGTGTCTCCAGGTGCGGTAGAGCAGAATTGATGGAACGTCCTAAGAATGCTGCTACATTCTCAGGGCCATAACAACGCAGCTAGTAGAAAGCTGGCTTCGAGGCATGCTTCCTTTTGAGAGCTGAGCTCAGGGCAGGACCCTCCCGCATCCTGCCTGACTGTAGACGTAACTGCTAACATCCCTTATGTTAGGTGCTGAGAGAGGTGGTGAGAAAAGCATGTGGAAGCGTCGGGCCTGAACTCACGTGTATCCGAGTTGAATACAGCGATTTCCAAAGGTCTTCTTCAATCAGAGTGTAGCTAGGTTCTAACTGCCATATTCGAGTGGGTAGCAGACATCTGCCTCCCAGGCATACACACTTCTGAGAGTTGAGCTTATGGCCTGTACTTCCCACATCCTGCCTGCAGGTACCCTTCACTTCTAACAGTCCTAGGCTCGATGCGTGACGGAAGTGTTGTGAGAGGTAAGTAGAATGTCCCGGCACACAAGACTAGTGCCTCCAAGATCAATCCAGCGGTTTCCTAGTAATTCCTGTGTTAGACTGGTGCTACATACTAAGTTCCATAGGAGAGAAGCTAGCTGAACGCCTTGTTCCAAGGCAACGTACTTCTGAGATTTGAGCTAACACCCAGTACCTCATAGTTCCACAATGCCATCAGAATGAGTTTCGAACATCTTCACCGTGGACGTTTTTTCAGAGGCTTCTGAGACTCAAGTGGAATAATGCAGACCTGGGAGGTGTCTCAATGTGCAGTAGAGTGGTAATCTTGGAACCTCCTGACTTAGAATACTGCTACATTCTCACTGCCGTAAGAAATAAGGGAGCTGAAAGCTGGCTTCTAGGCCTGCTTCCCTGTGAGAGCTGAGGTCAGGGAAGGACCCTCCCGCATCTGACTGCCTGTAGACATAGGTCCTTGCATCCTAATGTTAGGTGCTGAAAGAGGCATGTTGAAGTGACAGGCTTGTACTCACGGGCATCTGAGTTTAATACAGTGATTGCCAACATCCTTGTTCAATTAGAGTGTAGCTCAGTTCTAGCTCCCATCAATAAGTGTCTAGCAGACATCTGCCTGCAATGCATACACACTTCTAGAGTTGAACTTATCCCCTGTACTTCCCACATGCTGACTGAAGGTACACTTCACTCCTATCAGGCCTAGGCTCGATGCGTGACAGAAGGGTTGTGAGAGGTTAGTGGAAGGTGCTGGCCAACACGACTCGTGTCTCAAATCCCAATCCAGAGATATGTGAGGAACTGCTTTCTCAGTTTGGTGCTACATACTAAGTTCCATACATGAAAAGCTAGTTGAACGCAGTGTCCAAAAGGTACTTGCTTCTGAGACTTGAGCTCACCCCCAGTGCCTCACAGTTCCACACGGCCTTCAGATGGAATTTCGAACATCTTCACTAGACATGTTTGTCAGATGCTCTTTGGACACAAGGGCCTAGCTGCAGGCTTCAATGCTTGTGTCTCCAGGTGCAGTAGAGCAGTGTACATAGAACCTCCTGACTTACAATGTAGCAAAGTTCTCATGGCCATAAGAATGCTCCTAGTGGAAAGGTGCCTTCGAGGCATGCTTCCTTTTGAGAGTGAGCTCAAGTCAGGACCCGCCAGCATCCTGACTGCCTGTAGACGTAGCTGCTAACATCCTTTTGTAGGTTCTGGGAGAAGTTGTGAGAAAAGCATGCGGATGCGTCGGGCCTGCACTCACGTTATCAGAGTTGAATACAGCAATTTCCAACGGCCTTCTTCAATCAGTGTCACTGGGTTCTAACTCCTATGTACGAGTGGGTAGCAGACATCTGCCTCCCGAGACTGATAAATCATGTTGATAGTATCTATCCTTTATATGATATAATAAAATGGCAGTATATATCTCTGTATATGATCACAATCACAGATCAATCATGATATAAACAACAGACATGTCCCACCTGAGAGAAATTTTATAAACTACTCTGCTTCTCAAAGTGTTCCAGTTCAACAACTAAAAGAAAGGGCTGAAAAACTGTCAAAATCCAGAGAGCCTAAGAAAACATGATGTCAAGTGTAATGTGATATGAGGGATGGTAACTTAGCAAAACTAAGGAAATCTGAATAAAGTATGGTCTTTGGTTAATGCGAATATTTTAATATTGATTCATTAGCTAATATTGTACCGTACAACATAAGATATCGATATTGGAGAAATTGACTGCGAGTGCATGAGAATTATCTGTACTATCTTCTCAATTTCCCTATAAATGCTTTGTTTTTTTTTCTAATCAATAAGATTTATTTTGAAAATTGACATAAATGAATCAGGCTCCAAGTGTGGAGACATTTTAAGAATAGATTAATTTTGCCTTATTCTTTTTTTTTAAATATTTTTTTAAATTTTATTATTTATGATAGTCACAGAGAGAGAGAGAAGAGGCGCAGAGACACAGGCAGAGGGAGAAAGCAGGCCTCCATGCACCGGGAGCCCAACGTGGGGATTCGATCCCGGGTCTCCAGGATCGCGCCCTGGGCCAAAGGCAGGCGCCAAACCGTGGCGCCACCCAGGGATCCCAATTTTTTGCCTTATTCTTAAAGAGTTCCTTCGATGGGAACAAAGTAAGAATTTTATATCAGAAGGAAAGAAAACACTTATGAGCACGTATAACGCCTCCTCAACCTGAAAGCAGGAAAGGATGATAAATAGCAAAATCAGATAAAAATACTTCTTTATATAGACACCATATTGCAAGTGCATTTAAAATTAGCAATGCATAACATTTATTTCCTGGACATTTGTCTTCCAAAGAGTTCACAGTGTTTCAGTGTCAGTTAAAACAGGGGAAGAATCTCAGGGAAGAATCCTTCACATATAATAGGACCATTGGTAATAATGTGTCTCAGTTCTTTCCAAATCCATAAAGATGCATTTCTTGATGAGTGACTGAACTGTGAAGAAAGAGATGAGAAACCCTCATCCCTCTGAACTACTTGTGTCAGAATATTTTAACCATAGTACTACGGATAGTAAATTATCCTTATTAACAGGAAATACGTCTCACATTGGAATCTGAGCAATCAGATGGGCAGAGAAAAAATGCTTTGACTGGCTCTTCATCTTTTAAAGATAAAGGAGAGTTTTCTATGTACAAAGTCAGTTGTCAAGATAGCCTTAGGGAATAAGAGTCTGCAGCATGAATCCCACTGCACAGCCACCCAGGACGCCGGCTCCAGGTCTTCTTGATCCCAAATCCCTGGGCCTGTCCCCCAACACATGCTAGCACCAGAGGTCATTTGCAATTGCTCTCTTAGGAGCTCTGGGGAAGGGGGAAGGAGCTAGATAGGATGGGACATGTGGAGGCCAAGAAAATTAAGGCCATTCCACTTTATGTTCAGCGTTAGCACATGTCCAGCCATCCCAGGTCCCTGTGAATAAGAGCTGAAATTTACATTACTTCAGTTACAGGAAAAAAAACAAAAGTTTACAGCTTAATGTCCTAGAAAGCCCCACATTACAATAAAAACTGAGCCCAAGCCAAGGGCAGGAAGCCCCTATTAGAATAAGAACAGAGCTCAATGCCCTCCAAGGCCCCATATCAAAATGTAAACAGAACTTGAGGAATTGCTCCAGCCCTTCTGGAGGATGAGACCAGCCCTTAAAACTAAGCTAAAAAAAAAAAAAACTAAGCTAAAACCCACCTCGGGGTCTAAGTCCTGCTCCGTGTCGGGTATACTTGGACGCAAGCTCGAGTTGGTAAATCAACCCTCCTGTGTTTGAATCGGTGTCGGCTCCTTAGTGGTTTCTCGGATTCACAATCTTGAGCACAACACCCCCATGTCCCCTCCCCACCTGGGCTGACCCCCTGTCCCCTCCCACCCAGGCTGACCCTCAGTCACCTCCCCGCCCACAACAGCTGGGCACAGGCCCTCACAGGTCCCATGGGCATGGGCACTGCCGCCATCCCCGGCCTCCCAGGGGAAGGAAGGAGGTTTTGGCAGGACACACTCCCATGGTGGCCCCAGGGCTCCCTGCCCAGGACGGCAGCTGGTGACAGGTCGGGGTCTGTGTCCCTGATGCCGGCTCCTCCTCCCCGGTTTTCCCGCAGGAAATGAAGGAGGAGGCCCTGGTCTCCTCCAGGGACATCACGCAGATAGGCCTGGACGTCAACAGGACGTTCGGCAGCCACACCATGTTTTGGGACTATACGGGTCGGGTGAGGCTCCTGGGGGGGGGTTCGGGGCCCCAGGGGAGGCCGGGGGCTTCTGGGTAGGAAACACGGGGCTTCTGAGGCCGGGGGTAGCAACAGCAGCCAACAACACACCGCCGCATGGTAAGGTGCTGGGGATGACCCCCGTGCCCCCACACCCGGAGTTCGGGGATGAGGAGGCCACTAGGATGGGGCCTCCAGGGGTTGCCATGTGAGCTGAACTCCAAAGGGTTGAGGGACAGCCCCTGAAAGGCAAGGGGCTGGGGTGGGGGCCGTGGGGGGCAGTAAGGGGACCTGGGGGCCAGGCAGCATGGCCGTGGCTGGAGCAGGACACACATCGATCCGATGAGGGCCAGACGGCTCAGGGTGACACCCACCCTCGATGCTTTATATATTTCTAAAGTCTATGCATTTCATTGAGACAATTTGCAATTTGTAAACATACATAGTATGATGACCCCCAGATAATGCCCCCGGTTCACAGCCAGGGCCAGTGCACTGACCACGGCGGGGCCCGAGGGGCAGGTGTCCAGCAACCCCAAGACTGTGGTGTCGCCTTTGATCTGTCACGTCTCCGTGTGCATCTTAGAGAAAGGGGATCCCTTTTGTCCGCAGCACCCACTAGCCATCCCCCTCATTCACCACCTCAACAAATCCATCCCCCTACATCATCATCCCCAGCATGGCATCGGCCCATAAACATCCCCCCCTACAACTCCCCCTCACACCCCCACACATCCCCGACCCACACTATACCCCCCACACCAATCCCCCCCCCCCCCCCTTAGCACATCCCCGGCACCCCTCCAACACCATCAACCTCTGCCCCCACAAGCCATTCTCGCGCCCCCAGCAAGGACCTTGGTGCAAGCTGCCCCCTGTAGGACATGCTCAGGCCTCCCCGGGGTCTCTCTGGACAAGCCTGCTCCCATCAGAAGCCCTAGTGTCCCATAGAGTACCCAGGGGTTGCAAGGAGGAGGGAATGCCTGGAGCCCCCGACAGGGTGGGTGCAGGTGGGTGGGAGCACAGGATGCACTGTGCCCTGCCTCCTCCCACTGTCCCTCCTGGAGGGCAGCACACCCTGCACAGGACACCAGCCCCTAACCCAGAGGGACCTGGGCTGGCCTGGCCCCGGGCTCTGTGGGGCTGGGGTGATTTGATCCCATTAGGGATCCAGCCCCCCATGGCCCTGGCCAGGCCTGGATTCTGGCCCCGGGCTGAGCCAGCCCTCTCACAGCTTGATGTGGCCTCCTGGGCCCTGGGTGTGCCTCACAGATCCAGGTCGCTGACCTAGGGCAGCCCTGGGGATCCCGGGACACCCCAGGGTGGGGAGAGCAGGGGTAGGCCGGTGGGCCCCACCAACACCCACAGCAGAAGGCAGGCTCCTCCAGGTGCTGGGGCCCCAGGGGGCCCGAGGCCGGGGTCCAGCTGCCCTGTGGGGACCCAGCGCAGGAGCCCATGAGCTGCAGGTCCAGGTCAGCTCTGCTGTCCTCAGAACCGTCTCTCAGGCTGAAACCTCAGGACACACGCCCCCACCCGGAGTCCACACATGCTCCCAGGTGTGGGACTCCAGCCCCCGCCCCCCCACCCCGTGTGATTCTTGCCCTCGCCTAAAGGACAGAAAGGTCTCCCTCCCCAGGGGAGGGCGCGCACTCTCGGCTCTGAGCCCCTTTGCTGTAGAAAGTCAAGAAAGTGTTGTGCGAAAATACACAGCCAGCCCGTTTCTGTGTCTCCAGGAACTTTGTGCACGGGGTGTGGAGAGACCCCCATAGAGGAGGAGGGGGCACCACCCAGGCCCCAACCAGCCCCTGCAGGGGCGCCGCCAGCACACACAGCTGACGTCCCCACGTGCCTACCAGGGGCGGCCAGACACCAGGGTCAGGACCCCACGGACTTTACTGGGACCCAGCCTGTGCCCCGCGGGCCAGGAGGGGCTGGGACAGAGTGACAGTCAGGGAGCCTCAGGTCACCAGGGTCTGTGCAAAGCGACCTAGGAGGTCTGTGCTCCCTCTGTCCTGGGGGCCTGGGCTGGCCGGGTTCTGGGGCACTTCCTCCCCTCCCCGCATCCCCGTGTCTGTGTGCCTTGGGCACAGAGGGCCTGTGGGGCGGTCAGTGTGGCCCTGGAAGGGAGGTCAGGGCAGCAGGCCCAGGTCTTGTGCCCAAGATTGCAAATCCGAGAAATCACCAAGGAGCCGACACCGATGCAAACGCAGGAGGGTTTATTTACAAGCTCGAGCTTGGGTCCAAATATACCCGACACTGCGGAGCAGGGACTTGGACCCCGAGACTAAGAGGCATAGCAGCTTTATAGGGCCAGTGGCCCATGGGATACACAGAAAGGTGGCACAGTCATGTCGGTCCACACGCAGGTGGCCGATTGAATTACATCTTACCCTATAGTATCCATTTGAGCTGGCCTATTACTTTGGTCAGAATTGGCGCGCAGTTTTGGTGGGCACAAAGCAGGGTTACATTGTTCTGAGCCGATTTCCGATTAGGGTGTGCCCAGCTGCTCGACTAGGGTGGGGCAGCGCCTTAAGCAATAAGCAGGTTATGTGGGGGTCATACAGGAGGTGGCAGGTGTAGCACAAAATGGAATCAGTCCTCCTCTGCTTGTCCAGGGGTAGGGGATTTTTGTTAAATTTCCTGGGTCCCACATTCCCCCTCTTTTTCAGAGGATCCTATGCAGAATCCAATCAAGGGTCCAGGTTGCTCTTAGAGTGAGCCAGGGGGAATGATTAAACCAGGATTTTAACCAACCTTGTTGCTTGTTCTCGCTCCCATTTATATTCCAGTGAAGAAGCAGCATTCTACGTTTAAGGCAGCACATAACCCCCCCCCCCCCCCACATACACACCCTTTGTTGTAGGAAGACTAAGTCTAATCCCTTTCTATTTTGAAGGACAACCTCAGACTAGGGAGACTTGGAGGTGGGAAATTAGTGAGAACGGCGCACTCTTAGCTTTAGGGGGATTGTCCTTGTACGGTTGGCTTTTCCATTCTGGAACAAAGTTCTTGAGAACGGTGTGTGGGTCAGCTGGCTGGACGTGGGGTGTAGTGGACCCAGGGAGTAATCCCGTCGACCTTGAGAGTGGTGGGAGTGGTCAGGATCACGGTTAAGGTCCCTTCCAGCGAGGTTGAAGTGTCCGGTGTTGGTATCTCCACACGTACACACGTACACCCAGTCACCTGGCCGATATCGATGGGGATCGGGGGTGGCCCAGTCTCATAGAGGGGCCCTCAGCTTAGGGCCACACCTGCTCATTGGTTTAAGACATTTGGAGGGAGAAAAGAAGTTGGCGATCATCAAATTCAGCAAGCACCTATAGGACGAAGGGGAGGAGAGTCACCCAGTCCCGGCCAGTCTCCAGGGCTAATTTAGTTAAGGTCTCCTTTATTTATTTTTTTTTAATTTTATTTATTTATGATAGTCACAGAGAGAGAGAGAGAGAGGCAGAGACACAGGCAGAGGGAGAAGCAGGCTCCATGCACCAGGAGCCCGACGTGGAATTCGATCCCGGGTCTCCAGGATCGTGCCCTGGGCCAAAGGCAGGCGCCAAACCGCTGCGCCACCCAGGGATCCCTTAAGGTCTCCTTTAATGTTCTGTTCATCCTCTCTACCTGTCTTGAGCTCTGGGGCCTATATACACAATCTAATTTCCAATTACTTCTGAGAGTTGAGCTCTCACTCAGACCCTCACAGTTCCACACTGCCTGCAGAGTGAGTCCTCATGGCCATAAGAACGCAGCTAGTGGAAAGGTGCCTTTGAGGCATGCTTCTTATTGAGAGGTGAGCTCAAGACAGGACCCTCCGGCCTCCTGACTGCCTGGAGGCATAGCTGCTAACATCCTTATGTTAGGTGCTGGGAAGGTTGGGGGAAATGCATGTGGAAGTGACAGGCCCGTACTCTCCTTTATCTGAGTTCAATACAGCGATTGCCAACGTCCTTGTTCAATTCGAGTGTAGCTCGGTTCTAGCTCCCCTGGATAAGTGTCTAGCAGACATCGGCCTGCAAAGCATACACACTCCTGAGACTTGAGCTTATGGCCCACAACTCCCCATCATGACTGCCTGTACGGTCTGCTTCCACAGCATTTCGTTGTATGCGGGACAGTAGCGAAGTGAGAACCAAGTGTCTGCCTTCTCAGGTTCGCGCCTAGCAGACGGCTGCCTCCAAGGCATGCACACTCCTTTGGGTTGAGCTTGTGGCCTGTACCTCCCTCATGCTCACCACCTGTACGCTTCGCTTCCAAAGGATTTCGTTCGATCCGGGACGCAAGCTTTGTGAGAGGCAAGTGTCTCTTAGCTCAATCCAGCGACTTCGGAGGAATTCCTCCCTCAGAAGGGAGCTGCATACTAACTTCCAAACCTGAGTACCTTGTTGAAAGCTGTCTCTCTGGGGAACTTCCTTCTGCGAGGTGAGCTGACACGCGGTCCTTCCCAGTTCCACACTGCCTGCACATGGAGCTACGAACATCCTCACTGGACATGTTTGTCAGAAGCTCATGGGACGCAAGGGGCAAGCTGCAGGCTTCAATGGTTGCGTCTCCAGGTGCGGTGGAGCAGTATTGACGGAACGTCCTGACTTACAATGCTGCTACGTTCTCACGGTCACAACTCAGCTAGTGGAAAGCTGGCTTGCAGGCATGCTTCCTTTTGAGAGCAGAGCTCAGGGCAGGACCCTGCCGCATCCTGCCTGACTGTAGACGTAGCTGCTAACATCCTTATGTTAGGTGCTGGGAGAGGTTGTGAGAAAAGCATGTGGAAGCGTTGGGCCTGAACTCACGTGTATCTGAGTTGAATACAGCGATTTCCAACGGCCTTCTCCAATCAGAGTGTAGCTAGTTTCTAACTCCCATGTGCGAGTGCCTAGCAGACATCTGCCTCCCAGGTGTACACACCGTTGAGAGTTGAGCTTATGGCCTGTACTTCCCACATCCTGCCTGCAGGTACACTTCGCTGCAAACAGGCCTAGGCTCGGTGCGTGACGGAAGTGTTGTGAGAGGTAAGTGGAATGTCCCGGCACACAAGACTAGTGCCACCAAGATCAATCCAGCGATTTCCTAGTAATTCCTGTGGTAGACTGGTGCTACACGCTAAGTTCCATACGTGAGAAGGTAGCTGAACGCCTTGTCCAAAAGCATCTTACTCCTGAGAGTTGAGCTGACCCTCAGTCCCTCACAGTTCCACACTGCCTGCAGGGTGAGTTTCACACGTCTTCACCAGAGACGTTTGCCAGAGGCTTCTAAGACGCAAGTTAACAACGCAGACCTGGACGGTATCTCCAGGTGCAGTAGAGTGGTAATCTTGGAACATCCTGATTCAGATACTGCTACCTTCTCACTGCCAGAAGAACACAGCTAGTTGAGAGTTGGCTTCTAGGCATGCTTCCCTGTGAGAGCTGAAGTCAGGGCATTACCATTACCCTCCCGCATCCTGCCTGAGTGTAGACGTAGCTGCTAACATCCTTATGTTAGTGGCTGGGAGAGGTTGGGAGAAAAGCATGTGTAAGCATTGGGCCTGAACTCACGCGTATCTGAGTTTGAATACAGCGATTTCCAAAGGCCTTCTTCAATCAGAGTGTAGCTAGGTTCCAACTCCATGTCCCGAGTGGGTAGCAGACATCTGCCTCCCATGCATACACAATTCTGAGAGTTGAGCTTATGGCCTGTACCTCCACATCCTGCCTGCAGGTACCCTTCGCTTTAAAAGGCCTAGGCTCGCTGCGGGACGGAAGTGTTGGGAGAGGTATTGGAATGTCCCGGCACACAAGACTAGTGCCTCCAAGCTCAACCCAGGCTGCCCAAACAACACATGACTTAGTGAAAAAATTCTCATTAGAAAATATTTTGAAAAAAAAATATTTGAATGTAAGAAAAATGTAAACATATTAAAAACATGAGTGTGATGCAGCAAAAGCAGTGTTTAGAGGGAAATTTACATCATATCAGAAAAAAAGATCCAAAATCAATACCCTAAACTTCTTCCTCAGGAAATGAGAGTAAAAGAACAATTTAAAATCTAAAGCAAACAGAAGAGAAGACATAATAAAAATTACAGAATACATAAAACTGAAAACAAAGAAAATAATGAGGAAAATCACAAAAATCAAAAGGTAGTTCTTTGAGAAGACTAAGAAAATTGAAAAGCCATAAGCAGTCTAACAAAAATGAAGGAGAGAAGACATAAATCACAATATCAGATATGAGAAAAGTGTCATCACTTCGGATCTCCTGGACCTTAAAAGGATTATAATGGAATAATACAGATAGTTCCATGCCCTCAAATTTAATGAATAGATGAAATAGAATAATTGAAAAGCACAAACCAAAACTCAAACAAGGAGAAAATCAATCATTGAAATGGACCTATAGCTATTAAATAATTTCATGACCTACTAATAACCAGAGCAGGGAAATGCATTACAAAAAGGAAAACCATAGTCAATATCCTTCTTTAATACAGATGCAGAAGCTCTCAACAAACTATTTGTATATAAATCCAATATATATTAAAGTATTATACTTGGGGCACCCAGGTTGGCTCAGATGGTTGAGTGTCCTGCATTGGGCTCAGGTCATGATCTGCACGTATTACTGTTAGCAATGGCAAAAAAATAAATAAATGTTAATAAAATATAAAAAGGAGAAAAAAAAAAAAATATATAAAAAGGATTATACACTTAATTGCTCCAACCAGTATCAAATCTATTTTTTAAATAAATTTATTTTTATTGGTGTTCAATTTGTTAACATACAGAATAACACCATTGGCTCATCCCGTCAAGTGCCACCTCAGTGCCCGCCACCCAGTCACCCCCCACCCCCCGCCCACCTCCCCTTCCACCACCCCTAGTTCGTTTCCCAGATATCGTTTACATTAAAGGACAGTACTGATGCTTTATTTTGGTTATCTCTTCCTAAATACAAAATACATCTTAAAGGATGTTCCTCTGCCTTGTGTTCTGGGAGAAGCATATCTTTGAACTACCTTTATCCTGATTGTTCTTTCCTTATGTCCATGTTATCAGATTTAAATTTCACAGTATTATGTAGCTATGAGTTTGGATGGTTTATTTTCATTCTTTTTCTTATTCAATATAAACTTTTAGAAAGTACAGCTGAAATGATTTCCGAAAGTCGGCTTTGTGATTTCCGGGACTCATTTACCTTTTGAACTTGCTTTCCTGAGAACATTCTATTTGTTATCATTAGTAAAATCAATTTCTTGAAGCTCATTGCTTTAACAGACTAATTTCCTTTTCTCTACTCTGTTTATATTTAGGGGGTCCTCCTCAAACTTGCCTCTCTCCACCTTTGAATAATGCCCTAGGTGCCTTTAATTAATCCCATGTTATATATACAACTATATGCGTAAGTACGCCGTAGCTAATGTTTTGTGTCCTTATTGGTTCACAGAGAATGGTACTACTAGCCATTTCTAAACAACTTTTTTGTTACTTATTATTCTTTCTAAAAAGTCAGGACCTTCTAAAGTTGTTGGCATAATAAGCAAACAATCTACTTATTCTATTTGAAGCTTTCTTTTTTTTCATCTGCCTCCTTGATATCTGGAGGAAGACTTAGTTATTTAAGCATCATATCCAACTCATAATTTAAGAAAGTGCAATGCAGGTATTTTCAAAGGGCTAATATTTTTGTTTGTTTGTTTCTCTCTTCTTTCAGTGGGATGTCACCTTTGCTGTCTTTCATTCCCATTACTTCCCAAGTTGCCTCTCATATTTTGCAGTTTTTACATACTTATCACTAAATAATTGGTTTCTTGAACATTCCTTTTGACTTCTTTGAACTACCAGGATGGAGGCCACTGGATGGATAGTTTTGCTTTCTCATTATTAAATATAGTTCCTAACAATATGGAAAATTAGGATCCTAGCTCACAGAGAATGCAACTTTTTGAAGCAGGGCTCTGTCTTAGCCAACCCCAAAAATATGTGGCATTGATTTAACAGCTGCATGGCAAAAAGTGAGAAAACTAATACTGGAGACTTTAAAAACAGTAATCCATGTTTGTAACAGAAAAGATTTACTTAATCATCATCTGCAACAAGGAAGAAAAAAGAAAACAAACAAACAAACAAAAAAACCCACATGTATTTGCTGGGTCAAAGTTCCAGGGGAGAAACTAGAAACAGGACTCAGAATATGAACCCTTGCTAGGTTGTGCGAGCTTCTGTGGGCTGATTAAAACCCATGTGGGAAGAGACGGGGTTTATACCTAAACAAACTGGCCAGCTGGCAGGCACAGATGAAGGGATGAAGGGCTTTCTAAGCTGAAGCCACCGATTCTAACTTCAAACAATGGAAGATCCAGAGTTTCAGTAAAATATCTCTATTGGACAGTGTGAGAGAAAGGGAGAGAGAGAGAGAAGAGAAAGAGGGAGGGAGGAAGGGAGCACGAGAGAGTGCTCAAATTTGAGAACTGAATTGAGGTGGGGCACATGGGAGCAAAGCAGCAGAAAATAAAGCAGATTTGATACATATGATTGGGGAAAACTGCCTGCCATCAGTGACAATTGCAATGTCTAGTGAACTTGAACTTGTGAAGGGATCTTGTTAGCAAAGAAACCATGAGGTTTCCATGAGGTGCGTTTGCACCACTGACTTTTGGAATCACAGACCATTATCTTCCATAGCAGTAGTCTTTAGAGGGAGTATGATACCAAGGATGGAGGGTCCCAGAATACCCGTTCACAGAAGCTGTGACCAAAGAGCACAACAGAGAAAGAAGAGTTTCTTGACATGTAGAGCCAGGGGTCATGACAAACAATGGGCAAGATAGTTCCTCCAGGAGAAAAGAGCCAGGACCTCATAAATGCTGGTGTTAATTTTTATTGTGACAGCCCAACAAATGGGCCCTTGTTAGAAACATGAGTCTTAATTGTCGTCAAATTTTTAAAATTTTTTTCAAATTAAAAGAATTTGACTTGATTCCCTTATATTTGAGAAGAAGGGTGACTTCCAAAATGACTCAAAGGCCACACCTTATTATTATTTATCATCTATACTCCAACAGAGGCTATATTGTCTATTACAAAGTATATCCTTTCCCTCTTCTCTACTAATCTGAACATGTAGATAAATGCACCCAGGCACGTGCACATACATATCCATGTATAATTCTCTAAGAGTATAGCTACTTATATCAATGTTGAGAATTATAACTGGTATGTATACGGACGCACATTGCTTTCCTTTGTATAAGGACATATTTTGTCTACTACCCGTAGGCATTGCTAAGTACAAAGAGAAAATTCATTTTTATGAATAAAGAAGACTTCTGGAAACAAGATAGGTGATTACACAGGGAAGAGGTGGGGATATCTCAGTGACGTGGAAATGCACAAACATTTATATACTTATATACTGGATACTCTGTTTTGTGTTAAAAAACTTTATTCACAGTAACTACATGAGAATATTATTGTCCACATTTAAATGAGGAAATATGACAAAAATGAATTTTTTCTTCACTTTGCACAACCGAAAAGTAATAGACTGAGATATATTTATAAGTGAAAGAGGTACTGGATTGACTCAATGTAGGGGTGACTTAACAAAGGACCTTCAGGAAAATCAGGTTACTCAAAAAGGACACAGAAGTTATTCAGGGATCATTTTACAAGAAAGAGTCAAAATTAGTATGGGAGGGGGGGCAGAGGGGACTCCAGCTCCCTCTCTGCTGGTTTTCTGCTAGGCCCCATTTACTCATGTTCCACATTTTGCCTCTGAATAAGCCAAAGACCCCACTTCCAGGGGAAGCAAGAAAGTTAATCATTCTCTGAATTTTGCCCTAGGCCCCAAACAGCCAGTTCCAGGACTTAGCTTCAAACCAACCTGGGCTGATACTGGCATCAATGCTTTGATTATTTATGGAGTAGCACCTATTGTTCACTTCACATCTGCCCTTGATTGGAACCTACCCTGAATTCCTGGAGGAATGTGTACCCTCGAACCTTTCCTAATATAACCCCTTAGCTCTACATGACATCAAGATTCACTCTCCTTTCCAAGTCCAGACACTCTGTCTGCTATACCTGTCATTTACACTACACAATAACCTCTCTTTTCAGTTCCTCTGGCTCATGTTTGAGTCCTCCCCTACACGCAGCCAAGGACCCCTTGGCTAGTCCTGTGGGACCTGCTCCTGGGTTCTGACTGGGTCTGCTTGCTTCAAAACTATTTTTATATAATAATATTAACAACTTTTATTTTAGCGTGGAATTTAGATCAAAGTACTGCATATCAGCTACAAACACATTGATTTTTGAAATAAATTTACCTTTCTAATCATCATAGAAAGTCTGATTTAGTATACAATATTTTATTTTTTGGGAAAGTTATGGATTTATACAGCTGATTGGAGTAGCCCTTAAAACCTTGTAATTAGGGGATCCCTGGGTGGCGCAGTGGTTTGGCGCCTGCCTTTGGCCCAGGGCGCGATCCTGGAGACCCGGGATCGAATCCCACGTCGGGCTCCCGGTGCCTGGAGCCTGCTTCTCCCTCTGCCTGTGTCTCTGCCTCTCTCTCTCCTCTGTGACTATCATAAATAAATAAATTAAAAAAAAAAACTTGTAATTAGCAAATCTAAAATCTGAACATTAGACAAATTATTGAAGGAATCTTTGATCGATAATGACTGATTTTTTTGAATGATTATGCAATTCATTAGTCTAAATTCTTTTAAAACATTGCCTGCTAAAACATTATCTCTAGGTAAATTATTGATGTATTCCTTTAGTGAGAATATTATATGCAATTTAAAACACCAACTATTTTAGCAGAAATTATTTTTTTAATTGGCTCAACTGCTGATTGTAATCAACAATTAATTTTTCCAAAAAAAAAACCAATTAATTTTTCCCTTTAAGAATCTGAAGTCTGATATTCCAGACACATACATTAGGCCAAATAAACTTTAAAAAAAAAAAAGACTATATGATGATTCTAAGACATGGGGAAGCAATATAATACAAAACTATAAAAGGATGAACATTTAGATGGATTATAAATGCAACCATTTCATGAATACTTTAAAATACTGAGAAAAGAAAAAAAATCAAAGCATTTTTTTTCAAAATATTTTAATGACAAACAATATATTTCTGACAGTGTAAAGGAAAATCTAGTTGTCTATATCTGCCCTGCCATATGCATATAATAACCCTGGAAACCAGTGAGTGAACAGTGACAAATGTTAATGACTCACAGGTCTATGCATTTTTGGCTGCTTCTCTACTAAACTATATGCTGTAATTTGTGGAGATGACCTCTGCTAGATTTAGCTGTGATAGCCACAGATTAAGTGTGGATTAAAGTCTCCTCATTCTAGGACACAACCTGAAGGAGCTCCTCTCCTCTGGGACATGGGATTTCAGGGAAGAGGAAGGATTCAGAGGAGTAAACAGAAACATACAGTGCCTCTTCCTGTTTCTGCTCAGAACAAGCAGAAACCACTCCAGCTCAGGGAACTCCTGTGCCCTTGTTCCAGGGCTCATTTGGAACAGTTCTACCCCAAAGTTATGTCAGGTGACAGTTTTGTGCCAAATTTATCCCATTATTTTACATGGGCTGAATATTTTGCATCTGCAATAACAGCCGAATGCCTGAACCATGAGTCTCTAATGCAAATACCACGCTGTTGAGGTTTTGTCCTGGGCAACATTCTACATCTGGGTGCCACTCTTGGCATCAGTCTGGTTCTGTCTGATCATACACAATATTCCGCTGGCAACTTCGATGTTCATAATGCCTTGCATTTATGTCTTGCTTCAGCGTCTGAGAGTCTATTATGACTCTGAGCACTACGTACTGGGTTATCGTTGCTGGACCTGGATGTAGGATGCAAGCTGGATGAGACACTCCTCTGTGTGTTTCCTCACTTTGGGATCCAGGATGAAGGGGCCTATCTTACATGGGATGTGTTCCCAGAGTGGTGAGTGGAAACACACATCTCTAAAAACCTCTGCTCAGTAATGGTAAATCTGTTCTATTTGCATTCCAGTGGCAAAAAAAAGAAGAAGAAAGAAGGAAAGAAGAAAGTAACAGGAAAGGAAATGAAAGGAAGGAAGGAAAGAAGAGAAAGATAGAAAGAAAGAAACGAAGAAAGAAAGACAGAACGAAAGACAAAATAAAGAAAGAGAAAAAGAAACTAACAGAGAAAGAAAATAGAAAAGAAAAATAAAAAGAAAAGGAAAAGGAAAAAAAAATACTGGTCAAGGCAAAGTTTCACTGGAAAAGTAGAATTTTTTTTCTCCATATTAAACCATGGCAAGAGTGAGGAGAAAGAGAAGTATCATGAATAATAATACAAAATAGATAAATATCCTGCATTTTTATGTGCGTTAGATCTAACTTTATTTCATAAATAAGTATTCTTGAGAAATTATTCACGAAGCTAGATGACACCATTATCAAGCTGGCTCATGTAAGCCTCTCTATTTTGTAAAATAATGCTCTATTAGTGTATACAAATCATCAATTTAAATCTATAGCTTCAATCTCTACACAATAGAACAATGCAAAGAAGACTGATGTTTCTGAAACAAGGCTGAGACAATTATTAAATAATTATAATTATAGTGATGAAGTATTCAAAGTGTGAATGTTTCTAAAACATGTTGTGCATCTGGCTAATCAATGTCTCCACCTATATGTTAAGATGTGTTGGAAGATGAAATTATTGATATTTTCTGCTCTCAAAGGCATGGCAGTAGCAGAGGATTTGAAGATTATTTGTTTGTTATGTGACTAATATTATGCATACGGTCATCGAAAAAAAAAGCTGTCCTTACCTACGTGTGAGGTGTCATGGATTTCATCACCAAGGAAGGATGTTGGTGCAATGATGGCAATTGCTATTTTTAAGCTTTGACAAAAATCTAGAATGTTATGAATCAGAACGATTCTGTAACGACTTTGAAATAAATCTGTGCACAAGTAGTTAGACATGCCTACAGGAGACATTTTGCCACTAAACTTTTTGAATGTGAAAAGTCACTAATTGTTTTGCATTGATATTTTATTAAAACATGCCATAAACTAGATTTAATTATACATTAAAAACTAGAATCCTTGTTCATAAGACTGGTAGACACCATTTCTTAGGCACACACAATGGGAATGATATTACAGATACCGCCTTTTAAACTCAGACCAAACTCAAGAATTCTAAAATCACACAAAATGTTTTTATACCTGTAATAGGTATACCTATTACACACGAAAGCCTGAACTGTTTGCTTAGGGAGTAGTGAGCGGTCCTCCAAAACCCTGTCTTTCCTTCCTTCTGGGAACATGGGAACAACATATTTCTCTCTCTTCCCTCCCAGGGAGGAGTGTCTACCTAAGCAAATTACCTATGGAGTGTGAGCAGAAGTGATGTTTTCCACTTTCATGTTGAGTCCTCAGGATTGTGGCCTTATCCTCTCCACTGACAGAGCTGCTAGGGACCATGCTGATTCAGCTTTGAGACAATGGAAATGCTGTATGGGATGTGGTTTCATGACTCTGGAGATATCCAAGCTGCCAATGTCCATGTAGAACAAAATTATTTTGTGAATGTTGACAATTAATTTAGAACTATTACATAAAAGTGAAATAAACTTGCCTATTTTTTTTCCAAAACACTGTGATTATGAGGGCTTATATAAACACCAAAGAACTCATTATGGTCATCTGATTTAGCAATAAGGTGTAGCAATTTTAATGCGACCTTCGTACATGGCACATACAAAGAGAGGTGCTAAGATACAACCTTCTCATAATCTCTCTTCTTGTTTCACTTCTTTTCACATAGGTAGCGAGTAGTATGTTTTTGGTAACAAAAAGGATGGATCTCATTTTATGATTTTGCTAAATCACACAAGATCAATATGCCAAGGGCAGCCCTGGTGGCCCAGCAGTTTGGCGCCGCCTGCAGCCCAGGGGTGTGATCCTGGAGGGCCCCGGATCGAGTACCATGTCAGGCTCCCTGCATGGAGCCTGCTTCTTCCCTCTGCCCTCTCTCTCTCTTTCTAAATAAATAAATAAATCTTAAAAAAAAAAAAAGATCAATATGCCAAACATTCAAAAAGTACTATTGCTAAGTAATATAGCAATAAAAACATATCAGTTTTGATGTTTCTCATTTAATGGTAAAGATTAGTTATCACAAATTTCTTTTCAACTTCATGTTTAAAGGTCGTCTTTTCAAAAAAGAGATGTTTCACAGATTGGAATGTTTTGAAAAATTCACTAGAAAACAAATACTCTTCAAAATGACACTTGGAAGGATATACACGAAAAGCCTAAAGATTCTTATTGATAATACACACACAAAAATGTCACTCTTCCATGTTTTAACTGCTTATCTTGAAATGTAGGGCACTTGGGTGGCTCAGTCCTGTTGAACGTCTTCCAGTCGAGTCATAATCCAGGGTTTCTGAGATCGAGTTCCACGTCAAGCTCCCTCTTTCTCAGGGCACGCTTCCTACTTCTCCCCCTGCCTGCCCCCTGCTTGTGCTATCTCTCTCTCTATCCATAAATGAATAAATTAAAAAAAGAACTGTAATTTTTGAAGTTCCAGGAAAAATAACTGTTAAACTGAAATAAGATTATCTATGCTTTAACTTAAGATGAGTTCTTTTCTACAACTTAAACCTAGAAAGGTACTTAGTAGTGGCAGGGATGTAGGCACTGGCATAAAGCATAAGGATGAATACACACTCCTGGACAAAACCTGCCTGAAATCTATTAGTACTTTGTAAGTATTGACTGAGTTGTTTTGATGCATAATTTTAATGACTCCTGAATTTGTTGTTTTTTTCCCCTTGATTCAGACAAATAACAAAATAAAAAAGTTTAATCATTACACACTTGCTCGTTAATGACTTTAAGTGTCCATAGTTTGGGTTCTCCAAAGGTGTAGTCCTGAGAAACCCAAGTAGAGAGAGAGGAGAGTGGGACAGAGAAGAGCCCAGAGTGAATGTATTCATGAGGAAGTTGCTCCTAAGAGCAAGGACGGCACCATCCTGCCTGGCCGTAGGGCCCTCTGAGCAGCACTGTGAAACTCACCCCAGGACTCTCTTACCTACTGGAAGCAGGCCAACTCTCACACTCTCCTGTTAAACTCTCATCCTGCCCCAGGGGGAGCATTGCTCACAAGGGCATAAGCTACAGGATTGCATCTGATGGTGGAGAGCAAGCTCCCTTAGTGGTGGAGAAAAGCTCTCAGGAAAGAGAAGGGAGGACAGACCAGGGCTTCTGATTAAGAAATGCTGCAAACTGTCTCTAGCTACCAGTGGCCTCAGATGGCCCAAGGCAGACATGCTGGCTCATCGATAGCATCTGCCCTCTCGACTTTGTAACTATTATATTGTGTCTGTTTATTCATCCAATATTCATGGAGCACCTTCATTGGGAAAGAGTTTCTAACTGCTTAGGAAATACTGATCAACAAAACAAAATCCTCATTCTTGTGGATGGTATTTAATGGGGGGAAGAGGGGGACCATAAAAAAAAAAAAAAAGCAAATGAGTATATAATTGGGTGGTATTGATAGAATGGTTAAGATTTATTTTTTTATGTAAAAGAAGTTCCTGGGTGGTTCAGCAGTTGAGCGTCCTGCCTTCAGCTCAGGGTGTGACCCTGATCAAGTCCCATGTCAGGCTCCCTGCATGGGGCCTGCTTCTCCCTCTGCCAGTGTCTCTGTCTCTCTCTGTCTCTCATGAATAAATAGATAAAGCCTTAAAAAAAAAAAAAAAGAAGTGTAAACAGACCTTATGGCCATTCACAATATCTAATTATTTTAATAATTTACTTAGATCATATCTACAAAGGTGAGGTATATTGGTGCGTTTAATGTAACAATAAAGCCAGTACATGTGATCCATTCATTATATCTTAATCTGGCTGCATGTTTAGATTCGGTCATATTTTCTTTCATGTAACCTGGTTTTATTATAATACAACAGTTCCTACCATACTGTGTCAATACTGAAAAGGCCATGGAATAAGCAAACAAAAGAAACAATTCTTGCCTCTAATAGTTATAACAGCTTAAAATATTTTACTTAGGGATAGCCAGCACAGAAATAAGCTTATTTGTATTGAGGGATACTTGGTAGGACACAGTTAATTTGGGTCTGAGCTGAAGAATTAACTAGAACCGTTTTTTCCTCCAGCAATTTTTCATCTTCCGTATCTTTCATCTCCCCCACCCCAACCCTGCTTTCGGCTTTCCCCTTCTTGTCTCCTTCCTTGCCCACCTCCCTCCCTCCCTTGGTCTTTCTGTTGCATATTGTATTCGATTATAGTCAGGAAAACAAATAAGAAAACCTGGGCTATCCCCACCCCACGTGACATCCTATCACTTCCAATTTCACTAGCTCTGGTTTTGTTGTCCTTCCCGTCAATATGTCCTGTCGAGGAGAAAGCCCACGATGGGCTTGGAGAGGTCAGGCCTCAGTTCATCATCCACTGGCAATTTGTTTCTCATTTATAATCCTGAAGTAACACTTGGTTGACCCACTGCTGAATATATGGCACTGTGCCATATTGTTTCCTGGAGAGAAATTATCTTCCTCACCTCTTACCACACAACACTTTAAAATGTTTTGGAAGTCAGGCTAGCTTGCTCAAATTCACTCTAACACAGATGACATGGAGAGAGAGGAACAAAGAGAAGGGCCAGGGCCAGCGACCTGCTCGCATGCACATGTGTACACAGAACAGGGAATACGGGGTCACTAAATTTGAATGTGAATTCTTGTCTGCCCAGTGCTGAATTGAGTCGAATGCACAGATGGAAGTGAAGTGAAGGACATGAAATATTCCATATGTTGGTATTAAGCACCGAATATGTATCATGTCCTGAGGTGTATAAAAGAATGCCACACATTTTTTAATTTTCTTTTTCAGGGAAAGTTGGAGTCTATTCTTACTTCCTTTGAATCTGGGTGGCTCAAAACTGCTTTGATCAATAGAGGTCTGTGCTCACACTCTAAAACATGTAGCAACTTCCATCTTAGCCTTTTGGAGCCTGAGTTACCATAAAAGATGTCCAAATGTCCAACTACTTAGCTGGGAAGACCATCTAGGGAGGCCCTAAAATTATATGGAAGAGGGGTTCTGAGCTCAGCCTTCAGTCTTTCCTCCCCTACGTGCCAGACAGAGGAGTGAAGCCATCCTGAACCATCCAGATCCATCTAACCACCAGCCAGATACTACCACTGGGGCATTGCTAGGGCATGAAACAGGAAAACCACCCAGGAGCTGTGCCCATATTCATACCTTACAAAACAGTGAGGCATATTCAGGTGGTTGTTGTCTAAAGCAATCAGTAATCTGTTGTTTATGAATAGATAAAGATCATGCCCTGCAAACATGAAGAACTCTACTGAGTGTGCTGTTTATATGACTACAGCATATTTTTTTCACATTATCAATGACATTTCACATCTAAATATTGTGGTTGTGACTTGGACTGGGTCCAAGTTGAGGAAAGAGAAGAGGATAGCACTGAATGGTTTCTTCCATCAAAAACCTTGATATATTCTCTTTTCTCCTTCCTTTGTTTCATGATTCTAGAAAAAGGAACAGGGCCAGGACAGGAGTACAGATACACAAACAGGACAACCTTAGTGGAATGATTCAAAAGCTAGCCAGCTTGTTGTCAACCCCCGTTAACACTGATCAAAAGGAGAGACACCTCCTCAACGGGGTTCAAGCTGTGATTCAGTGAGGGCATTGCTGCTATAACCCTCCAAAGAAGTTACTGGAGAAGTCATGCTCTGTTCAGGCAGCTTGCCTTAAGTCTGAAAACATTTTTTGCGTGTTTCAGCAGCTCCCAGCCCTGTGACACAGTTTCAAGTTGTGCTTCAGTTTTCCTTTGAAGCTTTTTCTTTCCTTTTTTTTCCTACTCCACTGCTTATAAAGGCCCTCTTTCAGCTTTTAAAAAAGATAAAGGGTTGCATGAAAGTCAGTTATTTTCAAAAGAGTAAGATGGAAAAACAATAATAGGAATGGAGAAGTTGGGTGAGACACAGTTTTGTGACCTACTTAAAACAGCTCAAAACATTTGAGATTTCATGATGTCAACTGTTCAAAATGAGTTTAATAAATGAGTTTAATAACTGTCTAAATGTAGTCTTCCAGTCCACATACATAGAGAATTCTTTCTGTGGTTGCATTGCCCTGGGGTAGTCACATCATTATCTGTCGGCTTATGCTGGTTTACTACTGACACAGAACTATAGAGAACTTCTCCCTGAGAAGTGTGACTAAACAGTATTGTAAAAATATCTTCTCTGCTATGACCAAATAATTTGAAAAAATATGGAAAGCTGAGTTGGCTTATTTTGTGTTCATAAAAAATCCAAAGTAAAAGTCAGAATTTAAGAAGTCACCAGACATTTCATTGCCTAGTTTTCACAAAATATTTCAAGTATCTGAGAAAATACAGAATAGTACCCAAATTTTATCTTTACAAGGAAAAGCCAAAGTCAATCTATTGCCAAAATCTTAGATGATTTTCTAGTACCAGTTGCTTTAATGAAATATACAGCAAAAATAAAGAAATTCTACAGTTTGAAATAATGACTTCCAACAAGGGCTGCTGAGTTCCCTATTTCTCATGAAATACTCATGAAAACACAGAAAAAAGATGCAATGTTATAAAACTACTAAAAACTGGGGGTGCCTGGGTGGCTCAGTCCATTAAAGATTGACTCTTGATTTCACTCAGGTCATGATCTCAGGGTGGTAGGATCTAGCTGTGTAGGTCTCCACACCGGCAGGGAGCCTGCTTACGATTCTCTCCCTGTCCCTCTCCCCCATGTGCATGCACATGCTCACTCTCTCTCTTCCCTTCTTAAAAACAATTGAAACAAAAACAAATACAAACTACTAAAACCTGAACCTCTGGTCAAGAGTTTCCAGGTCCCAAAGAAATTGTCACCAACCATAGCAGAGACAGGACCTTAACACAAAAAAATGAAAGGTGTTGAGAATATGATGGCAGATTTCCATCCAATCCCAGAGAAAACAAGTCTTCCCAGACCAGAAAGGAGAAATATATGTTCCATTTTCTTGCCAAAACTTACATCCATACACCTTACAGGAGTAGCCTCTGTTTTTTTAAATTTTGTTTTGTTTTGTTTTTCCAAGAATGTGAACCACATTGGATGCTCTAGTTCTCATTCATTTCCATTTCAGGGCTGCACTGGACATCCAGTGACCTGTTAGACCTTAAGATGTGAGGTTCATCACAGGGAGGACAGAGATAGAAAAAGCTGGAGTGTTGGTGTGTAATGGGTTACAGATGCTCATGCACTGTTTCTGAAAAGGAAGGAACTGTTTCAAATATTCCAGTAATAAATTCCTGTCATTAAAAAAAAGGAAAGCCCTTTCATTTCTTTTTCCCCCCCTTTCATTTCAGTAGAATACTAGTTGGGGACACATTTTACAATCCAGATTCATTTCTGACTTGAAGAATTAGAAGAGCAGAAATAATTTACCTATTCTGTTTATGTCAAAACGTGAGCCAAGTCGGAGCTCTCCATTTAATGACTGGGAAACAAAGAACATCTGAACTCCTTAATAAAGCCAATGAGAAAAAGTCAACATAACAAGTAAAATAGCAGTGAAGAAAAATATGAAAAATATAATTGAGTTCTCCTAAAAATTTAAGAAAATATTGACCATATAAAATAGATAGAGATGAGATAACAATTAACTCAAGTGAAAAATGTAAGTGACAGTAACAAAGCATGCAGAGAGTGGGGAGGAGGGGAGGGACACTCTCACTGGGATATGAAAATATTATAAGACAATTTAACATTTGTAAAACTTGACCTATTTTTTAATGAAAACAATATAAAATTTAATTAGTCATACTAATGAGAACTGTAGGAATGTCCCTTATAATCCAAAGAATAAAGACAAATATTTAAAATAGAAGAACATTAAATATAGGCTATTGATAATGCAACAATAAATAACAGGTATAAAGAACAGGGAATGAAATGCGACTAAAGGGTAACATGTATCCTTGAAAATAAAAGAAAAACTGATCTAAATAATATAAATGAATGTAAGAGTAAGAGAAATTACAAAATAATTCTTGAGAGAGCACATAGTAATAAGTGTTCAATTACAACAGTCTGGCTAAAAACTTTTATTTTTATAAATAGAATCAAACAGAAAGTAGAATCAGTTGTATACATGTTAAAGTATTTCTAATAAAAATGCCAATGGTGATTTAAATTTGAAAAAATGAGGAATGATAAATGAGTAAGGCTATCTGAGAACATATTTAAAAACTATATATGAGGGATCCCTGGGTGGCGCAGCGGTTTGGCGCCTGCCTTTGGCCTAGGGCGTGATCCTGGAGACCCAGGATCGATTCCCACGTCGGGCTCCCGGTGCATGGAGCCTGCTTCTCTCTGCCTGTGTCTCTGCCTCTCTTTCTCTCTCTGTGACTATCATAAATAAATAAAAATTAAAAAAAATTTTTTTAAAAACTATATATGAAAACCCAATATGAGTATATTTTATACCAAATTATTGATATGCATTCTAACAATATAGTACATAAGACCTGATGTGCAAGAATGAAATAATATATGGAGTAGTTTAATGAAAGTCAGAATTTATCACTTAATTCCTGCTAGGTACTATCCTAGTGTTTAACACAAGTGAACTTGTTTAATATGCATGATAATTCTTTTTTTTTTTTTGCATGATAATTCTTTCACTTATGTGCTTGTGTTCATTGTCCATTATTGCTGTGGAGGAGCAAGAATTCCTGTCCCCTCAAAGGTCCTAGAATTGGATTAAGAATCCAATTGAAATGAGAGATTAACAGGAGACAATTACATTTAGTATAGATATGGAAATTCCAAAGACAGATAAAATGAGGGATATACATCACTCTGAATTAAGGAGAAGGGGTAGGGGCCTGAGAGTTCAGAGGAAAGGAATGCATTTCACAGGGTGATACGGAGAACAGATGTTTGGTAATGAGATGTTTGCCCTACTATACAAATGGGTCTCAGATAAAAATTATCTCTGTTAATAGCCCTTATTTTGGGAAAGACCCTCAATTTAGATTCTTCTGTGTGGTTAAGGGAGGGACAAAACTTTCTCTTAAACCCAAAGGCTCTCACGTGCCTTCAGCTCAAAACAATCCACATGACAAAGAGGCACATTCCAGGGGGAGGTGGAGTGGGGTGTTTCCTGAACCCCCTCACTGCCATGACAAATCACCTCAAATTTAGGGCCTTAAAACAACAAACCTACTATTCATAGTTTCTGTAGGTTAGTTGTTCAATGAGATTTTTGCCAGTCTAAAATCAAGGTGTCTCAGGGCTGTATTCCTTAATGGTGGCTTCAGGGAAGAATCACCCTCTAAACTCATTTAGATGTTGGCTGAATTAACTTCCTGTGGTTGTAGGACTGAGGTCCCCATTTCCCTGCTGGCTCTCTGCCAAGTACCATTTTCAGCTTTTAGTGGCTGCACACATTCCTTGACATGTGTTCAGTCAGCAACTGTGGGATAAGTCTTCTCACACACGGAATCTCTCTCCTGCTTCTACTTTACACAAGCATCTCTGGCTGCCTCCTTCCTTCTTTCTTCCTCTTCTGCATCTAAGGGCTCATGCAACTACTTTTGAGCTCACCTGTGTAATTCAAGATAACCTCTCTATCTTAATGTCAGCTGATAAGTAACCTTAATTCTATCTGCAAAGTCCCAAGACAGTGATACCTAGGTTAGCATTTGATGGAATAACCAGAAGGTGAGACTCTTGGGGGGAACATCATCACAATTTTTCCTACCATTGCACTATTTTTATCTCAACTTTACAGATGAGTAAACTAGGTGCTAAGAGGTTAAATATCCACTAAGGATATAGGATCAAAGGCAAAAAAGCTGGATCTTGAACCTGAGTACTCCATCTCCAGAGTCTATGGTAACCATCATTATAGATAGAAATTATGCCAAAGAGCAAATCCTAGCATAACACTATGTTATTGGTAATTCTAATACATCACAAATGAGGACAATTACTAGAACCCTGTGACACAGAATTCACTAACATTAATTCCGAGCGCACTAAATATTTAAATATAAAAGATAACATTTCAAAAGTACTAGAAAAAAAGTGTCAGTGAATTTCTGTCATTATGAGATGAAAATGAATAACTAACTAAAAGAAAAAAACATACAGAATGAAAACAACATTACCTTTGACTATATTATAAATCGGTACTTTATTTCCAAACCTATAATAAAGGGGAAACAATTCCTTTATAAAATTCATTCCCTAGGTAAAAGTTCTTAAAAATCAATTTACAAAATTAATTGTATTCGGAAATGCCTACGTAAACAATTAGAAGACATTAGAGATGAAAAAGGAGCTTCCTGTTGCCTCTAAATTTTGGCTTAGATGAGACAGAGGACAACAATGTGCAAAGACAGCCTTCACCTTCCCCTTGGCTCAACTAAACTTCAGACAGCCTCCCTCACTGGAGGCCCTGACCTTTCTTTCCTCAGAACATTCACTTTAGAAAAATGTGTATTTATAAATTCTTTCTCTGTCCTGTTAACATGTAAATCTTTTTAAAAGCCTCTTGCCAGCGTCACAACCTAAAATGCCTGTCTGGAGGATTGAGAGCCATCCTTCGAAATGTGCTCCTCGAGGAAGACAGAGTACCTATCAGGAACCAAACTCTGACTTCTAACTCTGAGAAACAAACTAGGGGTGGTGGAAGGGGAGGTGGGAGGGGGGTGGGGGTGACTGGGTGACAGGCACTGAGGTGGGCACTTGATGGGATGAGCACTGGGTGTTATTCTATAAGTTGGCAAATTGAACACCAATAAAAAATAAATTTATAAATAAATAAATAAATAAATAAATAAATAAATAAATAAAATGAAAGTGACATAACAACAACAACAAAAAGGAACCAAACTCTGGTGGGAGCCTTGCTCCATGTTGTAAAACTACTTCCTGCTGTAACGATAAGAAAAAGTTATTTTTTCCAGTGGGTAAAGCCAATTAGCAAACACAGGTGGCCTAAGACTCCTCCCCACTCCAGCTTTTAAAAACTCTCTGAGCTCAGACTGAGCTCTGGCCTCTCTGGCCTACTGCGAGATTCTGCAATAAATCCTCCTTGTCTGTTCAGCTTTGTGCAGGGCAGTCTTTGCTTTGACACCACACTTACATTGGACAAGGGAGGGGAACCCAGAAATTGTAGAGAGGTTGGGAAATGAATGAGAAGAGACAGGGAAAGAATCTTCTCTGTCAGGTCTCCTAGGCCTAAGTCAGCCCTGAACTAGGGAGAAGGAAAATCTATGAACTTGAAGGGAGATTTAAATTTTAAATTGGATTCTACACTGGAGCCACATTTTAATACCTCAAAGTGGGTTATAATTACTGAGATAAAATTTGTTTCTGTAACTCAAATATTCTGAGAGCGATGGCTTCTATCTTAGTGGTCCTTCACAGCAGGGGAGGAAGATTAAACGATTTATTTAAAGGCACTTGTTAGATAAAAATATAGATATTTCTTGATGTGCACTTCCAACTTCAGGACATTTAACCAGATATTTAAATTGCTTTTTAAAACATATACCACTTATGGCATTAGTACAGGAAACTATAACAACTCTTAACAAAATAAGTATAGGACTTTATTGGGGAAAAAAACAAAATAAAAAAAAATGTATACTAAAATTCATTATTAGAAGACAGTGTCTTAGTATGTTAATTATTCCCAAATACATCTGTTATTTCTATTTATTGATTTAAAGATTTATTTTAGAGAGGCGTGTGGTAGATAAGAGCTGAGGGAGAAGAAAAGAGAGAATCTCAAGCAGGACTCCATGCTGAGCTTGGAGCCTAACATGGGGCTCAATCTCATGACCCTGAGATCATGACTGAACTGAAATCAAAAGTTACACAGGTGCCCCAAATCTTTTATTTTTAAAATTCAAATTAGATTGTTAATGCTTTTCCTACTTTTTATAATTTTTACTCCAAAATAATGCAATGCAATCCACAGAGTAATGGATTATATATAAAAAGTAAAACCTATAGAATAAAATATAGGAACTTATTTTAAATACTTCAAATAAGGGAAGACTTCCTTCCTTTCTTCTTTCTTTCTTTCTTTCTTTTCTTTCTTTCTTTCTTTCTCTTTTCTTCTTTCTTTCTTTCTTTCTTTCTTTCTTTCGTAAGCTCTATGCCCAGGGTGGGCCTTGAACCCACAACCCTGAGATCAATAGTCAAGAGTCACATGCTCTACCTACTAAGCCACCCAGGTACCTGAAGGGAAGACTTTTTAATGAAAGATATAAAAACTACAAAGCCTAGAGGGAAAGACTGGTGAATCTATCTTTTTGACTCTATCAAAAACCAGAACATTTAATTAAGAAGAAATATGAATAAGGTAGAAACAAGGATCAGGAAAATGGCAGTGAACAAGACAGATCTAATCTGTGTGTCATGGAATTCCAACATTGACAGACACTGGATTTAAGTCCATCTTACTTAACTCCAAGCTCATACTTTTTCACTATGCTAAAGTAAACATTTTTTGGTTAAATCTAATTTGTGTTTTATTATTTTTTTCTTTATAGGTCTCTATTGGTCTTTAATAAAGTAATTGATCAAAATCTCCTCCCTGCAAAAGAAACTCAAACTTCATATACTTTGTAAAGAATTCAATTAAAATCTAAATTATCTGGATGAACTATTTCCCTTCTATACATCAGCTTGTGGATGGCCACCTGTTTATACTGTACTTAGAAAGCTGCCAAACAAATATATCCTTTCCAGTTGGTGATAGGAAACAATTTCCAGGCCATCACCTTCCACATTATGATTCATCTTGGCATTAATTTTATTGAAATAATAATGTACTTGGCTCTAGAATATCATTTGCCATCCAAGGATCTCCAAGTATGTAATAAACATTAATTAAGTAGCACAATAGCTCTGTAAGAGAAAACATCATTATCACAATCCTGGAATTGAATAGATTGTCTGTCAAACAAGGAAAATAATGACGGGGAACCCATTTTGAGCTAATCAGAAGGGAGCAGGTTGCCAACTTGAATCCTTTCAGTTCATTGCCATACTCAAGGAAATAGAAGAAGGGACAGGGATGAGTGGGGTTGAGCTCAGAAGAGAAGGAACCCCCAACCTGACACTGGGGTAAAACATCTCAGTTCGTCACTTAGTTTAATATATGAATTCCCTGTCATAATTCATTTAAAAAGATATTGGGTTGACAGTGTAAGAAACCTAAAAGCATTATGTGTAAGATCACCAAAAAGTCCCTAATTCAAACCTAGTCCTTAAAAGAAAGATGTTTGGAACTGAGGTAACTAGTTAAACACCAGGCACATACAAATCGATTAGTAAAACACCACCACCACCACTATTGTGGCTGCTGAAAATGACTCAAAACTCCCATTCTGAAATTAATTATGAGATATTTGTTTATTAAATGTAACAACATATCTTTAAATCTAATATAAAGTGCAAAGTTAACATTGTCATCAAGGGAAGTGACTTATCTGTAAATGAAGAACATGAAATGGAGGGGGTTCTTTTAATAAACAATTTTCGTGTAACATGAGGCTTTTAATTGCTGGGTAAAGAAGTCACTATGGCATTTTCCATCAGGCGTGGTCACATTTGATTCTTCTGTTTCCCAAGGCCCAAGACAGTCGTTATCCCAAAAGAAAGAGTCAAATGAGAACTTCACTAATATGTTATCCGCACCCAACACATTTGTTTATAAGGAAGATGCCTCATTCTCTTTACCATGCAGCTTTGTATGGTCAACTTTATCTACTGTTAGTAATTGCTGGATTTGGGGTGCTTCTGCTCTAAAAAAATTTCACATGTTTTGCTGATTTGTAATTGGCAGGCCTCCCAAAGGTAGAGCTGTGAACATCTGTGTTAATGGGCTAATGTGTCACTTGGGTAACACACTACATTTGCATTCCCCGTAGCCCTTGTAATCTGCACAGGTGTTTCAAGTTTGTAGGAAAGATGAACTTAGAGTTACTTCTGTCCTTTTATGCACAAGGAGTTGGAAAACATTGAATGGAGATGAGATTGGTCATTAAGCTATGGAATATGCAGAGGACATTCTAATGCATTTCTGCATTTGGACTGTATCATCCAGAAAGAGTTCCTCAGTTATTCTGATTGCCTTTTCAAAAAAGACTTGACAGTGCATGCTCTTCCTATATTAGGGGTTTTCAGGAACAGGCACGTTTGCTTAGTTATAATGTAAAGTTAAGGTCACGCTAATAAATATACACTAAATGAGTAGTTTATTGGGCATTCTAAACTGCTTACTATGAGTTAATCTCCTGAAAAGAGAAGTGTTAATGCTTTAAGTATTGCACTTAAAAACAGAAAGGTAAATTGATTTTTTCTTAAAAGTTAAATTACTTAAAACATATCACAACACTGCTTTTTGACATCTTTTACCTGAAATGTTATCTTGGCTCCATTTATTCTTATTTCAAACTCTTTAATTTAGGTAAAACATTTCACAGATAGGCCTATTTCTTTAAGAGACTGTTACTTAGGAATCAGAAGTTTTGTGGAAAGAATACAACTAATAAAGAGGAACTAATATTTTCTTGTTCAAACATATTAATCATAATACTTAATGCCTATGGAACAAGCTTTTATGAGACATGTGGCCAATGCTTTTTAAGTATTTGCTCATTTCATCCTTATAGAATCCTGTGAAACAGGCATTATACTAGAGTTAACATCATTACATGTACATATTTGAAGAATAGGCACAAAGTAAAAATGTAATTTACCTGGAATTACACCAGTGACAGACCCATATTTTTAGCACAATACTGGACTGTGTCTAGCTAAGTGGGATCCATGAGGGATTCCAGTCACCTGTAGGATAGATGAGGGAACATGGGCAGTTCTTGTTTTCTGAAAAACGTACAGATTCAAAGCCATGAAATAGGACTTTGGTTTTCAATATTAGATACAAGAATCTCAGGTCTAGATTTTCAGATACAAGTGATAGTGTCTGTATCCGAAAAATGCCTGATAGATGTTGAAAAAATATATATATAACATGTTGATATTTTTTTCTTGGTGATTATGTTTTCCAATGTTATTTATGCACCATCAAGCCAAGTATCTGTCTCTGTTCCTAGGTTCTGGGGAAGAACGTTTTCCAGATTGAGAGTATGAAATCTCTCCTGTCTCTCACAGATGATCACATATTGTTTCGATAAGCAGACCTGAATGAATTGATCTCTGGGATGGCTGTGCACTAGAATCACTGTAACTGGTAATGTTGACTACAAATCATAGAACGACATTCTGTACACTGTGAATTAAAGAGTTCTAGGCTGTGATGCTAAGTTTAAAAGTCTATTGCAACTGACTTTGATTATAGTTATAGTTATAGTTTAGTTATAGTTAGTTATAATAATATAGTTATTATTAATATTGTAAACTAAGGCAATACTATGGCAATCAGGGTCACTCATGCAACCTGCCTGTGTGTCCACATATTGAACAGATCTAATCTTCAGGGACTGGCACCCAAGGCTCATCCTGGTGGCAAAAAAGCCTATTGACAGCTGTACGTATCCTGTCATGCACACCATTTTCTGGTTAGCACCAAAGGTTGCTTTTTTTGTTTGCTGCCTAATTTTTTTCCCTTGTTTTTTCCCTGTCTTTCATTTGAAAGAAAAACAAAATGTTTTGCAAATAGTAGTACAGGTTTTCCATTCAAGTAGAGCAGAACAGTATTTATTAGGAAAAAACTAAAAAAAAAAAAAAAAAAAAAAAAAAAACCTAAATTGCACAAAGAGAAATGTTGCTTGGCCAGATACTTTTCTTAATTTAACCAACATACTATTATGAAATATCATTAGCATTTTCAACATTGCTCCATGTGAGAGTTAAGAATACAATTATGATCAAATATCTTGGTCCTAAATTTTATTTTATTTTTATTTATTTATGTTTTTGGAGAGAGGGAGAGGAGAGAGAGAAAGAGTGTGAGCAGAGGAGTGGAGCAGAGGAGAATCTTAACCAGGCTCCACGCTCTCATGGATAACGGGGCTCAATCCCATAACCCTGAGATCATGACCTGAGTTGGAATCAAGAGTTGGACACTTAACTGACTGAGCCACCCAAGCACCCCTCTTGCTCCTCAATTTTTCTACTGTTCATGTATCCTGCTGGGGTAGCTCTTTAAAGAAATACAATCATGATGTTTAAGCTTTGCCATGTACAAACACTATTCAAGACTATAATCTAAGGAAATAATATTGGATCAAACTAACACACCGGTGAAGTTCTTATTTCTTTTCCTATTTTATTTCAAAATCATGTTTTGTTGATGCTTCCCAAAATAAACTATGGCATTTATATAACGAATTTCCTAAAATTAAGAAGAAAATGAAAAAAAAAAAAGAGGGACGCCTGGGTGGCTCAGTGGTTGAGCATCTGCCTTTGGCTCAGGTCATGACCCCGGGGTCCAGGATTGAGTCCCGCATTGGGCTCCCCGCAGGGAGCCTGCCCTTCCTCTGCCTGGGTCTCTGCCTCTCTCTGTGTCACTCATGAATAAATAGATAAATATTCTTTTAAAAAATGAAAAAAAAGGGGTACCTAGGTGGCTCTGGCAGTGAAGCATCTGCCTTCAGCTCAGGTTGTGATCCTGGGGACCTGGGATAGAGCCCCACATCGGGATCCCTCTGTCTGCCGCTCTCCCCTGCTTGTGTGCTCATTCTCTATCAAATAAATAATAATAAATAAAATCTTAAAAAAAAACCAAAAATAAAAAAGAGGAGGAGGAAGTGAAGAAGGAACATTACATGATGTTATCCTGTAGGAGGTATTACCTTCAACACACTTTATTACCAAGGTACAGAGAAGCTACATAACTCCCCCCAAATCACATGAGTGGTGGAACTAGGATCTGAATCCCCATGATCTGGCTCTAGAACCTATGTTCTTAACTTCATTTTTTTTTTTTATGTTCTTAACTTCTACATCATACCACTCTTACTATAACTTTGGAAATGCTGCTTTCCTAATCTTTCACCTCTGTAGTCTGTGAACTTTTTTTGAACATGAGAACCTACTGCTCTAGAAACAGAATATTTGTTTTAATTATTCTTTTAAATTATAATTTAGATCATCTTTAATTGCATCGTCCATTCACATACTTGTAGTCTTTCATAATGGAAGCTTATACTAGTAAGGTAATCCCTGATTATCGCACAGCCATGACTGTGTATATATATATGAGTTACCTGTAAGTATATCAATACACACACCTGTATTGTGCTCTGTCCCCAGAGCCCATTCCTTGTTCTCGGGGAATTTACATTTACTAGGGGAAGTTAAGCACTTAGCAGATCAATGTCAGCGCAGTATCTAAGAGGTCAAGTACAGGTTGTGGAGGGGGCAGTCTCTACTTGGGAGAGCTAATTCAGTGTAGGATGCTCAGGGAATCAAGAGCATCCAGACCTGGAGAGCACGATCATCAGCTGGAAAGGTGGGAGGGGATGGAAGGGGTAGAGAAAGGAGGAGAATGCAACAAACCTGCAGTACCATACTCTACAGGATCACAGAACAGAACAATGGGGAAGGAAGATTCTTCAAAGTTTCCGAGGATTCTCCAATGACGACCCTCCAACCCCAGATGGTTAAGTCCTTGAGGGACTCTAATTGTTGCCAGAAATGTCTGTGCTTCCTTTGCTCTCCCCACCAGGGTGAGAACAGCTCTAGCCTCTGCAGCAGGCCTTGAAGGAGGCCCCATGTAAGAGGACAGGATTCTTCTTGTCTGCTCCACTGTGCGTGGGCTCCCAGCTCTCCAAGAGGATTCCATTGTCCCTGCTATTTGGCCTGTGAGAGCAGCACCTCTTTCCTAAGAGGAGAAAGCTGTGGGAGCTGTGCCCACTCCTACAGCACCAGTCACTGAGTAGTGTTCTCCTCCTCCCGCTGCCACAACTCCCACTCCCTGGCGCCTTCTGCCCGGTGTCTTCCCCTGGAGGATGGAACACAGCTGACTGACTCTTCAAGAGAAAATCAAACCAGTCACCTGGGGTCAGAACGATGAGCTGCCAATATCTTTTTTTCTTCTCCAGTACAGACCTCTTTTCTCTCTCTCTCTCTCTCTCTCTCTCTCTCTGTGTGTGTGTGTGTGTCTGTGACTTCGTGTGTGAGAGACCTAAAAGGCTGCCTTTGCTTAAGTCACGTTGGTAGAGCATTGTAAAAAGAAGGAATCCATGTTTATGAGGAAACCCACCTCTTAAAATATTTAGGGCCCTTGAACATACAGGAAACAAACCTGATTTCAGAATTAGTAATGCGCATTGGCTTGCGTGGTAAAAGCGACAAGCAATCTACTAAAATCTTGCTTCTTGTTTTTCACCTGGGCACACAGCAAAAGCCATCATCCCAACCTTTATTGCACTTGTACATGGCTATAAACTCGGTTGTAATTAAAGTAATGTGAAGGGAGTGATATGTGCTCCCTCAAGGACAGACCCTGAAATTTTTGTATGTGCATTTCTCCCACGCTCCTCCCCTCTGTTGTCTACAATTAGAGAAGCCACATATTGAAGATGGAAGGGTTCTTATTGGTCTGGGATTCCAAATGAACCCTTGGAGCAAGACTCCCCCACTCCCTCCTCCCTGCTACCCCAGCCCAACTGCCACACACATACGCACACGCTTTTTTTTTTTTTTTCTGTCCTGGAATCCCAGCCCTAGACTATTAGATAAGAGAGAAATATGTACGGGCACCTGGGTGGCTCAGTGGTTGAGCATCTGCCTTCGGCTCTGGGTGTGACCCCGGGGTCCTGGGATCTAGTCCTGCATGAGGTTCCCGCAGGGAGCCTGGCTCTTCCTCTACCTGTGTCTCTGCCTCTCTCTCTGTGTCTCTCATGAATAAATAAATAATATCTTTTAAAAAGAGAGAGAGAGAAATATATTGTTCTTCCCTTGAGTCTTTAACATTTTGTATGTTAGCTTCTATAGCTCAGCCTACCCTAACCGACACAGAACCTCTAAGTTCTCATTCTACATTTGTGAAACATTTTATACTACAGATAAATAAAACTTTCTGGCCTAGTGATATGATTCACTTACCTCTTGATCAATTAAATTCCTTTGATGAGGTAAAAAAATAATTCATTGTATATTTACTTTTCTTTTATGGCTTATATGTTAAACTCACACAAGTAAAACCGGAAAAATAACATTTTTCACCCAAGAAAAAATGTTTCACACACAAGTAAACTGGAAAAATAACATTTTTCACCCAAGAAAAATGTTTCACTTTAATGGAGAGTTCTTTTATAGGACCACACAATTTGGCTGAAGTGCCCTACTATACTTAATCATGTATTTCAATATATGAAATCAAGTTCTTGTAATATTTCTCTATAGCTCTTAGGATAAGGATTCAAAATGATAAAATTTTAATTTGGACCTCAAACTTTCTCTCTTATATTTCAGCACATCTTGTGTAAGTATGCTGGACGTTAGTGTGTTCTTCTGAAACCAGCTGTCAAAGTTTTCTTTACATAAAATTTTAAACATTTTAAAAATGTAAAACCTATTAACAAGCCATAGTGCTGGATATTATTAAATATCTTTCACCTAATTGGAAAATTATTAATACTGGTGATGATTCTAAAGTTACTAAAATTTTGCAAGAAGCTCTGATTTATCAGGCTGTATATATTATGCCGTGAACATTCAAGGTCAAGGTTCCTGGCAGCTGTTGGTCTAGACCTATGCCTATGAAGGAGTCCTATGAACTTCCACTAATATGCCAAGGCAAATTTTTTCCCACTGTATTATCTTACTTTTTGTACAGATTAGCAAAAAAACAAAACAAAACAAAAACAAAACCAACAAACAAACTCAGGAAATTCTTTCTTTGGTTAGTCATGATCAAAATACTAAGATGCCACAAGGATCCTTAATAGAGAGGACTTTTATAAAGACTCAGTTTCCTGCAAGAATAGAATTGTGCATCATTTAGCTTGAAATAAAACTTAAAAATTGGAAATTGGGCTTCATATGAAGTAAATTCCTTTTTTCTCCTCCTAAGTCAGGGGTTTCTTCTTTGTTTAGTGGAACTTGTTACAACTTAGCTAAGTCAATTTTAACGCCATCTAAACAAGTCACTGCTTTTTTTGTATCCTGAACTGAAATTAGAAGCAAAGTATTTTGTTGCCTATACATTCTTTTGAAAGACAGGAAACTAATTTTTTAAAATTTATTTAAAAATGTAGCCATAGGAATCTCAGAAAAGTAGAGAAGGCAGTAAGTACAGATTCTCATAATATGTTCATGAAGTCAAGCACTCATCGTCAATCTTTGGCAAGGACTATCTCATTTCGAAACTGCCCCCCTCCCCGAATTCCAATAATATATATCCATACAAACATTCATGTGTAAACACATAAATAATCAAAATTGCTCAGATACCAAGGGTAAACTGATATTAACAAATAGTTTAAATCAAATAATGGTGATTTCTAACATTTGCCTCTTTTTGTGTTAATTAAAAAGAATAAAGAAAAATATAGTATATTGATTACTAACTTCAGGAAGAAAATACAATGTGAGGAGATACTACTATATACTATGGGTTAACCACAGTCATTGAAAAACTGTATGAGTGAGTTGTGATTCCAGGAAGCAGAATAGAGATCCGTTTACAGCTGACAGACTGGACAAATGCATTTATTACTTCTTTTCCACCAATTTTAAATTGAATTCCTTTTGAATTAGCAGGTAAGATATTCTTTTTAAATATACAATGGCGGGATCCCTGGGTGGCGCAGCGGTTGGCGCCTGCCTTTGGCCCAGGGCGCGATCCTGGAGACCCGGGATCGAATCCCATGTCGGGCTCCCGGTGCATGGAGCTGCTTCTTCTCCTCTCTGCCTGTGTCTCTGCCTCTCTCTCTCTCTTTCTCTCTCTCTCTGTGACTATCATAAATAAATAAAAATTAAAAAAATAAAAATATACAATGGCGACATAACAGGAAAGAGTAAAGGTAACAAAAACTGGAAGAATAAAACAGATGAGATCATGTTTGGAGAGAAAGAAAAAAAAAAAAAAAACCATCACCATCAGAAACAGGTACAAAATGGGACAGTTGTGTAGGTAAGAAGAGGCTTACTCTTCAGGCTACTGAGAAACTGCAAGTTCATTTTACATCAGCTGAAAGTGAGCTGTGACAAGATTTTATGAGTACCTAACTGAAGACCACTTAAGAACAGATGATTCACTCATTGCTATAGGAGCAACTGGATTGTCATGTTTACCTACCGATAAACTCGTAAACTCAAAAAGGTAGGAACTTCTTTTATTGTTATTGGGGTCAGAGATAGAAACAGAGCAGCAAACATTAATATAATCTAGATTTTCACAATAAATATGGAGGTAATGGTGAGGAGGAAAGTCAGCTCTGCTGCTCAACACAAATAGCATACTCCAAGTACACCTGTTTCCAATTTAGTCATTATAGGAGTCTCCATCTGGCTCCCTATGTCTGCAACATGAAGGAAAACTAGCCTGTAGGACAAGGTCATACTTTCAAGATAATTTGGCAGTATTATTAAAAGTAAATATGAGGGACACCTGGGTGGTTCAGCAGTTGGGCGATTGCCTTTGGTTCAGGGCATGATCCCGGGGTTCCGGGATCAAGTCCCACATCAGCTTTCTACATGGTGCCTGCTTCTCCCCTCTGCCTGTATCTCTGCCTCTCTCTCTCTCTTCTCTCTCTCTGAATAAATAAAACTTGGGAAAAAAGTAATATGGGGGTGCCTGGGTGGCATAGTCAGTGAAGTGCTCGACTCTTGGTTTCAGCTCAGGTCATGATCTTTTTGTCATGGATGAAGCCCTGCTTGGGGCTCTGCATTTAGTGCAGGTCTGCTTGGGACTCCCTCTCCTTTAAAATAATAAATAAACCTGTAAAAAATAATATGTACAGGTGCCTTGAATAAACATTTGCACTTCTGGTGTCCACCCTAAGAAATACTTGTACATA
>NW_023331032.1:0-52949 GCF_011100685.1 Canis lupus familiaris
ATTTCAACGGCTTCAATCAGAGTGTAGCCAGGTTCCAATCCCATGTCCGAGTGGGTAGCAGACATCTGCCTCCCATGCATTAACACTTCTGAGAGTTGAGCTTATGGCCTGTACCTCCACATCCAGCCTGCTGGTACCCTTGGCTTCTAAAAGGCCTAGGCTCGCTGTTTGACGGAAGTGCTGGGAGAGGTAATTGGAATCACCCGGCACACAAGACTAGTGCCTCCAAGCTCAGTTCAGCGATTTCCTAGTAATTCCTGTGGTAGACTGGTGCTACATACTAAGTTCCATACGTGAGAGGGTAGCTGAACGCCTTGTCCAAAAGCATCTTACTTCTGAGAGTTGAGCTCAGCCTCAGTCCCTCACAGTTCCACACTGCCTGCAGAGTGAGTTTCGCAGGTCTTCAGCAGAGACGTTTGCCAGAGGCTTCTGAGACGCAGGGTAACAATGCAGACCTGGAGGGTATCCCAGGTGCAGTAGACTGGTAATCTTGGAACCTCCTGACTCAGAATACTGCTACCTTCTCACTGCCATAGGAATGCAGCTAGTTGACAGCTGGCTTCAAGACATGCTTCCCTGTGAGAGCTGAGGACAGGGCAGAACCCTCCCGCATCCTGCCTGACTGTAGGAGTAGCTGCTAACATCCTAATGTTAGTGGCTGGGAGAGGTTGCGGGAAAAGCATGTGTGAGCACTGGGCCTGAACTCCCGTGTATCTGAGTTGAATACAGCGATTTCCAACGGCTTCTCAATCAGAGTGTAGCTAGGTTCCAAATCCCATGTACGAGCGGGTAGCAGACATCTGCCTCCCATGCATACACACTTCTGAGAGTTGAGCTTATGGCCTGTACCTCCACATCCAGCCTGCTGGTACCCTTGGCTTCTAAAAGGCCTAGGCTCGCTGTTTGACGGAAGTGCTGGGAGAGGTAATTGGAATCTCCCGGCACACAAGACGAGTGCCTCCAAGCTCAATTCACGATTTCCAGTAATTCTTGTGGTAGACAGGTGCTACATACTAAGTTCCATGTGAGAGGTAGCTGAACGCCTTGTCCAAAAGCATCTTACTTCTGAGAGTTGAGCTCACCCTCAGTCCCTCACAGTTCCACACTGCCTGCAGAGTGAGTTTCACAGGTCTTCACCAGAGACGTTTGCCAGAGGCTTCTGAGACAGTTAACAATGCAGACCTGGAGGGTATCTCCAGGTGCAGTAGAGTGGTAATCTTGGAACCTCCTGACTCAGATACTGCTACCTTCTCACTGCCATAGGAATGCAGCTAGTTGACAGCTGGCTTCAAGACATGCTTCCCTGTGAGAGCTGAGGACAGGGCAGAACCCTCCCGCATCCTGCCTGACTGTAGGAGTAGCTGCTAACATCCTAATGTTAGTGGCTGGGAGAGGTTGCGGGAAAAGCATGTGTGAGCACTGGGCCTGAACTCCCGTGTATCTGAGTTGAATACAGCGATTTCCAACGGCTTCTCAATCAGAGTGTAGCTAGGTTCCAATCCCATGTCCGAGTGGGTAGCAGACATCTGCCTCCCATGCATACACACTTCTGAGAGTTGAGCTTATGGCCTGTACCTCCACATCCAGCCTGCTGGTACCCTTGGCTTCTAAAAGGCCTAGGCTCGCTGTTTGACGGAAGTGCTGGGAGAGGTAATTGGAATCACCCGGCACACAAGACTAGTGCCTCCAAGCTCAGTTCACGATTTCCTAGTAATTCTGTGGTAGACTGGTGCTACATACTAAGTTCCATAGTGAGAGGTAGCTGAACGCCTTGTCCAAAAGCATCTTACTTCTGAGAGTTGAGCTCAGCCTCAGTCCCTCACAGTTCCACACTGCCTGCAGAGTGAGTTTCACGTCTTCACCAGAGACGATTGCCAGAGGCTTCTGAGACAGTAACAATGCAGACCTGGAGGGTATCCAGGTGCAGTAGAGTGGTAATCTTGGAACCTCCTGACTCAGAGTACTGCTACCTTCTCACTGCCATAGGAATGCAGCTAGTTGACAGCTGGCTTCAAGACATGCTTCCCTGTGAGAGCTGAGGACAGGGCAGAACCCTCCCGCATCCTGCCTGACTGTAGGAGTAGCTGCTAACATCCTAATGTTAGTGGCTGGGAGAGGTTGCGGGAAAAGCATGTGTGAGCACTGGGGAACTCCCGTGTATCTGAGTTGAATACAGCGATTTCCAACCTTCTCAATCAGAGTGTAGCTAGGTTCCAATCCCATGTCCGAGGGTAGCAGACATCTGCCTCCCATGCATACACACTTCTGAGAGTTGAGCTTATGGCCTGTACCTCCACATCCAGCCTGCTGGTACCCTTGGCTTCTAAAAGGCCTAGGCTCGCTGTTTGACGGAAGTGCTGGGAGAGGTAATTGGAATCCCGGCACACAAGACTAGTGCCTCCAAGCTCTTCACGATTTCCTAGTAATTCTGTGGTAGACTTGCTACATACTAAGTTCCATACGTGAGAGGGTAGCTGAACGCCTTGTCCAAAAGCATCTTACTTCTGAGAGTTGAGCTCAGCCTCAGTCCCTCACAGTTCCACACTGCCTGCAGAGTGAGTTTCGCGTCTTCAGCAGAGACGTTTGCCAGAGGCTTCTGAGACGCAGTAACAATGCAGACCTGGAGGGTATCCCAGGTGCAGTAGACTGGTAATCTTGGAACCTCCTGACTCAGATACTGCTACCTTCTCACTGCCATAGGAATGCAGCTAGTTGACAGCTGGCTTCAAGACATGCTTCCCTGTGAGAGCTGAGGACAGGGCAGAACCCTCCCGCATCCTGCCTGACTGTAGGAGTAGCTGCTAACATCCTAATGTTAGTGGCTGGGAGAGGTTGCGGGAAAAGCATGTGTGAGCACTGGGCCTGAACTCCCGTGTATCTGAGTTGAATACAGCGATTTCCAACGGCTTTCTCAACCAGAGTGTAGCTAGGTTCCAAATCCCATGTACGAGTGGGTAGCAGACATCTGCCTCCCATGCATACACACTTCTGAGAGTTGAGCTTATGGCCTGTACCTCCACATCCAGCCTGCTGGTACCCTTGGCTTCTAAAAGGCCTAGGCTCGCTGTTTGACGGAAGTGCTGGGAGAGGTAATTGGAATCTCCCGGCACACAAGACTAGTGCCTCCAAGCTCATTCACGATTTCCAGTAATTCTGTGGTAGACAGGTGCTACATACTAAGTTCCATTGTGAGAGGTAGCTGAACGCCTTGTCCAAAAGCATCTTACTTCTGAGAGTTGAGCTCAGCCTCAGTCCCTCACAGTTCCACACTGCCTGCAGAGTGAGTTTCACAGGTCTTCACCAGAGACGATTGCCAGAGGCTTCTGAGACAGTAACAATGCAGACCTGGAGGGTATCCAGGTGCAGTAGAGTGGTAATCTTGGAACCTCCTGACTCAGATACTGCTACCTTCTCACTGCCATAGGAATGCAGCTAGTTGACAGCTGGCTTCAAGACATGCTTCCCTGTGAGAGCTGAGGACAGGGCAGAACCCTCCCGCATCCTGCCTGACTGTAGGAGTAGCTGCTAACATCCTATGTTAGTGGCTGGGAGAGGTTGCGGGAAAAGCATGTGTGAGCACTGGGCCTGAACTCCCGTGTATCTGAGTTGAATACAGCGATTTCCAACGGCTTTCTCAATCAGAGTGTAGCTAGGTTCCAATCCCATGTCCGAGTGGGTAGCAGACATCTGCCTCCCATGCATACACACTTCTGAGAGTTGAGCTTATGGCCTGTACCTCCACATCCAGCCTGCTGGTACCCTTGGCTTCTAAAAGGCCTAGGCTCGCTGTTTGACGGAAGTGCTGGGAGAGGTAATTGGAATCCCGGCACACAAGACTAGTGCCTCCAAGCTCATTCACGATTTCCAGTAATTCTGTGGTAGACTGGTGCTACATACTAAGTTCCATATGTGAGAGGTAGCTGAACGCCTTGTCCAAAAGCATCTTACTTCTGAGAGTTGAGCTCAGCCTCAGTCCCTCACAGTTCCACACTGCCTGCAGAGTGAGTTTCACACGTCTTCACCAGAGACGATTGCCAGAGGCTTCTGAGACAGTAACAATGCAGACCTGGAGGGTATCCAGGTGCAGTAGACTGGTAATCTTGGAACCTCCTGACTCAGAGTACTGCTACCTTCTCACTGCCATAGGAATGCAGCTAGTTGACAGCTGGCTTCAAGACATGCTTCCCTGTGAGAGCTGAGGACAGGGCAGAACCCTCCCGCATCCTGCCTGACTGTAGGAGTAGCTGCTAACATCCTAATGTTAGTGGCTGGGAGAGGTTGCGGGAAAAGCATGTGTGAGCACTGGGCCTGAACTCCCGTGTATCTGAGTTGAATACAGCGATTTCCAACGGCTTTCTCAACCAGAGTGTAGCTAGGTTCCAAATCCCATGTCCGAGTGGGTAGCAGACATCTGCCTCCCATGCATACACACTTCTGAGAGTTGAGCTTATGGCCTGTACCTCCACATCCAGCCTGCTGGTACCCTTGGCTTCTAAAAGGCCTAGGCTCGCTGTTTGACGGAAGTGCTGGGAGAGGTAATTGGAATCTCCCGGCACACAAGACGAGTGCCTCCAAGCTCAATTCACGATTTCCAGTAATTCTTGTGGTAGAGAGGTGCTACATACTAAGTTCCATATGTGAGAGGTAGCTGAACGCCTTGTCCAAAAGCATCTTACTTCTGAGAGTTGAGCTCAGCCTCAGTCCCTCACAGTTCCACACTGCCTGCAGAGTGAGTTTCACACGTCTTCACCAGAGACGATTGCCAGAGGCTTCTGAGTACAAGTAACAATGCAGACCTGGAGGGTATCTCCAGGTGCAGTAGAGTGGTAATCTTGGAACCTCCTGACTCAGAGTACTGCTACCTTCTCACTGCCATAGGAATGCAGCTAGTTGACAGCTGGCTTCAAGACATGCTTCCCTGTGAGAGCTGAGGACAGGGCAGAACCCTCCCGCATCCTGCCTGACTGTAGGAGTAGCTGCTAACATCCTAATGTTAGTGGCTGGGAGAGGTTGCGGGAAAAGCATGTGTGAGCACTGGGCCTGAACTCCCGTGTATCTGAGTTGAATACAGCGATTTCCAACGGCTTTCTCAATCAGAGTGTAGCTAGGTTCCAATCCCATGTCCGAGTGGGTAGCAGACATCTGCCTCCCATGCATACACACTTCTGAGAGTTGAGCTTATGGCCTGTACCTCCACATCCAGCCTGCTGGTACCCTTGGCTTCTAAAAGGCCTAGGCTCGCTGTTTGACGGAAGTGCTGGGAGAGGTAATTGGAATCCGGCACACAAGACTAGTGCCTCCAAGCTCATTCAGCGATTTCCAGTAATTCCTGTGGTAGACTGGTGCTACATACTAAGTTCCATACGTGAGAGGGTAGCTGAACGCCTTGTCCAAAAGCATCTTACTTCTGAGAGTTGAGCTCAGCCTCAGTCCCTCACAGTTCCACACTGCCTGCAGAGTGAGTTTCGCAGGTCTTCAGCAGAGACGTTTGCCAGAGGCTTCTGAGACGCAGGGTAACAATGCAGACCTGGAGGGTATCCCAGGTGCAGTAGACTGGTAATCTTGGAACCTCCTGACTCAGATACTGCTACCTTCTCACTGCCATAGGAATGCAGCTAGTTGACAGCTGGCTTCAAGACATGCTTCCCTGTGAGAGCTGAGGACAGGGCAGAACCCTCCCGCATGCCTGACTGTAGGAGTAGCTGCTAACATCCTAATGTTAGTGGCTGGGAGAGGTTGCGGGAAAAGCATGTGTGAGCACTGGGCCTGAACTCCCGTGTATCTGAGTTGAATACAGCGATTTCCAACGGCTTTCTCAACCAGAGTGTAGCTAGGTTCCAAATCCCATGACGGTGGGTAGCAGACATCTGCCTCCCATGCATACACACTTCTGAGAGTTGAGCTTATGGCCTGTACCTCCACATCCAGCCTGCTGGTACCCTTGGCTTCTAAAAGGCCTAGGCTCGCTGTTTGACGGAAGTGCTGGGAGAGGTAATTGGAATCTCCCGGCACACAAGACGAGTGCCTCCAAGCTCAATTCACGATTTCCCAGTAATTCTGTGGTAGACAGGTGCTACATACTAAGTTCCATATGTGAGAGGTAGCTGAACGCCTTGTCCAAAAGCATCTTACTTCTGAGAGTTGAGCTCACCCTCAGTCCCTCACAGTTCCACACTGCCTGCAGAGTGAGTTTCACACGTCTTCACCAGAGACGATTGCCAGAGGCTTCTGAGACAGTAACAATGCAGACCTGGAGGGTATCCAGGTGCAGTAGAGTGGTAATCTTGGAACCTCCTGACTCAGAGTACTGCTACCTTCTCACTGCCATAGGAATGCAGCTAGTTGACAGCTGGCTTCAAGACATGCTTCCCTGTGAGAGCTGAGGACAGGGCAGAACCCTCCCGCATCCTGCCTGACTGTAGGAGTAGCTGCTAACATCCTAATGTTAGTGGCTGGGAGAGGTTGCGGGAAAAGCATGTGTGAGCACTGGGCCTGAACTCCCGTGTATCTGAGTTGAATACAGCGATTTCCAACGGCTTTCTCAATCAGAGTGTAGCTAGGTTCCAATCCCATGTCCGAGTGGGTAGCAGACATCTGCCTCCCATGCATACACACTTCTGAGAGTTGAGCTTATGGCCTGTACCTCCACATCCAGCCTGCTGGTACCCTTGGCTTCTAAAAGGCCTAGGCTCGCTGTTTGACGGAAGTGCTGGGAGAGGTAATTGGAATCACCCGGCACACAAGACTAGTGCCTCCAAGCTCAGTTCAGCGATTTCCTAGTAATTCCTGTGGTAGACTGGTGCTACATACTAAGTTCCATACGTGAGGGTAGCTGAACGCCTTGTCCAAAAGCATCTTACTTCTGAGAGTTGAGCTCAGCCTCAGTCCCTCACAGTTCCACACTGCCTGCAGAGTGAGTTTCGCAGGTCTTCAGCAGAGACGTTTGCCAGAGGCTTCTGAGACGCAGGGTAACAATGCAGACCTGGAGGGTATCCCAGGTGCAGTAGACTGGTAATCTTGGAACCTCCTGACTCAGTACTGCTACCTTCTCACTGCCATAGGAATGCAGCTAGTTGACAGCTGGCTTCAAGACATGCTTCCCTGTGAGAGCTGAGGACAGGGCAGAACCCTCCCGCATCCTGCCTGACTGTAGGAGTAGCTGCTAACATCCTAATGTTAGTGGCTGGGAGAGGTTGCGGGAAAAGCATGTGTGAGCACTGGGCCTGAACTCCCGTGTATCTGAGTTGAATACAGCGATTTCCAACGGCTTTCTCAACCAGAGTGTAGCTAGGTTCCAAATCCCATGTACGAGCGGGTAGCAGACATCTGCCTCCCATGCATACACACTTCTGAGAGTTGAGCTTATGGCCTGTACCTCCACATCCAGCCTGCTGGTACCCTTGGCTTCTAAAAGGCCTAGGCTCGCTGTTTGACGGAAGTGCTGGGAGAGGTAATTGGAATCCCGGCACACAAGACGAGTGCCTCCAAGCTCATTCACGATTTCCAGTAATTCTGTGGTAGACAGGTGCTACATACTAAGTTCCATATGTGAGAGGTAGCTGAACGCCTTGTCCAAAAGCATCTTACTTCTGAGAGTTGAGCTCAGCCTCAGTCCCTCACAGTTCCACACTGCCTGCAGAGTGAGTTTCACGTCTTCACCAGAGACGATTGCCAGAGGCTTCTGAGACAGTAACAATGCAGACCTGGAGGGTATCTCCAGGTGCAGTAGAGTGGTAATCTTGGAACCTCCTGACTCAGAGTACTGCTACCTTCTCACTGCCATAGGAATGCAGCTAGTTGACAGCTGGCTTCAAGACATGCTTCCCTGTGAGAGCTGAGGACAGGGCAGAACCCTCCCGCATCCTGCCTGACTGTAGGAGTAGCTGCTAACATCCTAATGTTAGTGGCTGGGAGAGGTTGCGGGAAAAGCATGTGTGAGCACTGGGCCTGAACTCCCGTGTATCTGAGTTGAATACAGCGATTTCCAATGGCTTCTTCAATCACAGTGTAGCTAGGTTCCAATCCCATGTCCGAGTGGGTAGCAGACATCTGCGTCCCATGCATACACACTTCTGAGAGTTGAGCTTATGGCCTGTACCTCCACATCCAGCCTGCTGGTACCCTTGGCTTCTAAAAGGCCTAGGCTCGCTGTTTGACGGAAGTGCTGGGAGAGGTAATTGGAATCCCGGCACACAAGACTAGTGCCTCCAAGCTCATTCACGATTTCCTAGTAATTCTGTGGTAGACTGGTGCTACATACTAAGTTCCATACGTGAGAGGTAGCTGAACGCCTTGTCCAAAAGCATCTTACTTCTGAGAGTTGAGCTCAGCCTCAGTCCCTCACAGTTCCACACTGCCTGCAGAGTGAGTTTCACAGGTCTTCCAGAGACGTTTGCCAGAGGCTTCTGAGACAGTAACAATGCAGACCTGGAGGGTATCCCAGGTGCAGTAGAGTGGTAATCTTGGAACCTCCTGACTCAGATACTGCTACCTTCTCACTGCCATAGGAATGCAGCTAGTTGACAGCTGGCTTCAAGACATGCTTCCCTGTGAGAGCTGAGGACAGGGCAGAACCCTCCCGCATCCTGCCTGACTGTAGGAGTAGCTGCTAACATCCTAATGTTAGTGGCTGGGAGAGGTTGCGGGAAAAGCATGTGTGAGCACTGGGCCTGAACTCCCGTGTATCTGAGTTGAATACAGCGATTTCCAACGGCTTCTTCAATCAGAGTGTAGCTAGGTTCCAATCCCATGTACGAGGGGTAGCAGACATCTGCCTCCCATGCATACACACTTCTGAGAGTTGAGCTTATGGCCTGTACCTCCACATCCAGCCTGCTGGTACCCTTGGCTTCTAAAAGGCCTAGGCTCGCTGTTTGACGGAAGTGCTGGGAGAGGTAATTGGAATCTCCCGGCACACAAGACGAGTGCCTCCAAGCTCATTCACGATTTCCTAGTAATTCTGTGGTAGACAGGTGCTACATACTAAGTTCCATACGTGAGAGGTAGCTGAACGCCTTGTCCAAAAGCATCTTACTTCTGAGAGTTGAGCTCAGCCTCAGTCCCTCACAGTTCCACACTGCCTGCAGAGTGAGTTTCACAGTCTTCACCAGAGACGTTTGCCAGAGGCTTCTGAGCGGTAACAATGCAGACCTGGAGGGTATCCCAGGTGCAGTAGAGTGGTAATCTTGGAACCTCCTGACTCAGAGTACTGCTACCTTCTCACTGCCATAGGAATGCAGCTAGTTGACAGCTGGCTTCAAGACATGCTTCCCTGTGAGAGCTGAGGACAGGGCAGAACCCTCCCGCATCCTGCCTGACTGTAGGAGTAGCTGCTAACATCCTAATGTTAGTGGCTGGGAGAGGTTGCGGGAAAAGCATGTGTGAGCACTGGGCCTGAACTCCCGTGTATCTGAGTTGAATACAGCGATTTCCAACGGCTTTCTCAATCAGAGTGTAGCTAGGTTCCAAATCCCATGTCCGAGGGTAGCAGACATCTGCCTCCCATGCATACACACTTCTGAGAGTTGAGCTTATGGCCTGTACCTCCACATCCAGCCTGCTGGTACCCTTGGCTTCTAAAAGGCCTAGGCTCGCTGTTTGACGGAAGTGCTGGGAGAGGTAATTGGAATCCCGGCACACAAGACGAGTGCCTCCAAGCTCATTCACGATTTCCTAGTAATTCTGTGGTAGACTGGTGCTACATACTAAGTTCCATGTGAGAGGTAGCTGAACGCCTTGTCCAAAAGCATCTTACTTCTGAGAGTTGAGCTCAGCCTCAGTCCCTCACAGTTCCACACTGCCTGCAGAGTGAGTTTCGCAGGTCTTCAGCAGAGACGTTTGCCAGAGGCTTCTGAGACGCAGGGTAACAATGCAGACCTGGAGGGTATCCCAGGTGCAGTCGTGGTAATCTTGGAACCTCCTGACTCAGATACTGCTACCTTCTCACTGCCATAGGAATGCAGCTAGTTGACAGCTGGCTTCAAGACATGCTTCCCTGTGAGAGCTGAGGACAGGGCAGAACCCTCCCGCATCCTGCCTGACTGTAGGAGTAGCTGCTAACATCCTAATGTTAGTGGCTGGGAGAGGTTGCGGGAAAAGCATGTGTGAGCACTGGGCCTGAACTCCCGTGTATCTGAGTTGAATACAGCGATTTCCAACGGCTTTCTCAACCAGAGTGTAGCTAGGTTCCAATCCCATGTACGAGCGGGGTAGCAGACATCTGCCTCCCATGCATACACACTTCTGAGAGAGTTGAGCTTATGGCCTGTACCTCCACATCCAGCCTGCTGGTACCCTTGGCTTCTAAAAGGCCTAGGCTCGCTGTTTGACGGAAGTGCTGGGAGAGGTAATTGGAATCTCCCGGCACACAAGACGAGTGCCTCCAAGCTCATTCACGATTTCCAGTAATTCTTGTGGTAGACAGGTGCTACATACTAAGTTCCATATGTGAGAGGTAGCTGAACGCCTTGTCCAAAAGCATCTTACTTCTGAGAGTTGAGCTCCCTCAGTCCCTCACAGTTCCACACTGCCTGCAGAGTGAGTTTCACGCGTCTTCACCAGAGACGATTGCCAGAGGCTTCTGAGTACAAGTAACAATGCAGACCTGGAGGGTATCTCCAGGTGCAGCAGTAGAGTGGTAATCTTGGAACCTCCTGACTCAGAGTACTGCTACCTTCTCACTGCCATAGGAATGCAGCTAGTTGACAGCTGGCTTCAAGACATGCTTCCCTGTGAGAGCTGAGGACAGGGCAGAACCCTCCCGCATCCTGCCTGACTGTAGGAGTAGCTGCTAACATCCTATGTTAGTGGCTGGGAGAGGTTGCGGGAAAAGCATGTGTGAGCACTGGGCCTGAACTCCCGTGTATCTGAGTTGAATACAGCGATTTCCAATTTCAACAGAGTGTAGCTAGGTTCCAAATCCCATGCGAGCGAGGGTAGCAGACATCTGCCTCCCATGCATACACACTTCTGAGAGTTGAGCTTATGGCCTGTACCTCCACATCCAGCCTGCTGGTACCCTTGGCTTCTAAAAGGCCTAGGCTCGCTGTTTGACGGAAGTGCTGGGAGAGGTAATTGGAATCACCCGGCACACAAGATAGTGCCTCCAAGCTCATTCACGATTTCCAGTAATTCTGTGGTAGACTGGTGCTACATACTAAGTTCCATAGTGAGAGGTAGCTGAACGCCTTGTCCAAAAGCATCTTACTTCTGAGAGTTGAGCTCAGCCTCAGTCCCTCACAGTTCCACACTGCCTGCAGAGTGAGTTTCAGGTCTTCACCAGAGACGTTTGCCAGAGGCTTCTGAGACGCAGTAACAATGCAGACCTGGAGGGTATCCCAGGTGCAGTAGACTGGTAATCTTGGAACCTCCTGACTCAGAGTACTGCTACCTTCTCACTGCCATAGGAATGCAGCTAGTTGACAGCTGGCTTCAAGACATGCTTCCCTGTGAGAGCTGAGGACAGGGCAGAACCCTCCCGCATCCTGCCTGACTGTAGGAGTAGCTGCTAACATCCTAATGTTAGTGGCTGGGAGAGGTTGCGGGAAAAGCATGTGTGAGCACTGGGCCTGAACTCCCGTGTATCTGAGTTGAATACAGCGATTTCCAACGGCTTCTCAAACAGTGTAGCTAGGTTCCAATCCCATGTCCGAGGGGTAGCAGACATCTGCCTCCCATGCATACACACTTCTGAGAGTTGAGCTTATGGCCTGTACCTCCACATCCAGCCTGCTGGTACCCTTGGCTTCTAAAAGGCCTAGGCTCGCTGTTTGACGGAAGTGCTGGGAGAGGTAATTGGAATCCCGGCACACAAGACTAGTGCCTCCAAGCTCATTCAGCGATTTCCTAGTAATTCCTGTGGTAGACTGGTGCTACATACTAAGTTCCATATGTGAGGGTAGCTGAACGCCTTGTCCAAAAGCATCTTACTTCTGAGAGTTGAGCTCAGCCTCAGTCCCTCACAGTTCCACACTGCCTGCAGAGTGAGTTTCGCAGGTCTTCAGCAGAGACGTTTGCCAGAGGCTTCTGAGACGCAGGGTAACAATGCAGACCTGGAGGGTATCCCAGGTGCAGTAGACTGGTAATCTTGGAACCTCCTGACTCAGATACTGCTACCTTCTCACTGCCATAGGAATGCAGCTAGTTGACAGCTGGCTTCAAGACATGCTTCCCTGTGAGAGCTGAGGACAGGGCAGAACCCTCCCGCATCCTGCCTGACTGTAGGAGTAGCTGCTAACATCCTAATGTTAGTGGCTGGGAGAGGTTGCGGGAAAAGCATGTGTGAGCACTGGGCCTGAACTCCCGTGTATCTGAGTTGAATACAGCGATTTCCAACGGCTTTCCTCAACCAGAGTGTAGCTAGGTTCCAAATCCCATGTACGAGGGGTAGCAGACATCTGCCTCCCATGCATACACACTTCTGAGAGTTGAGCTTATGGCCTGTACCTCCACATCCAGCCTGCTGGTACCCTTGGCTTCTAAAAGGCCTAGGCTCGCTGTTTGACGGAAGTGCTGGGAGAGGTAATTGGAATCTCCCGGCACACAAGACGAGTGCCTCCAAGCTCATTCACGATTTCCAGTAATTTGTGGTAGACAGGTGCTACATACTAAGTTCCATATGTGAAGGTAGCTGAACGCCTTGTCCAAAAGCATCTTACTTCTGAGAGTTGAGCTCAGCCTCAGTCCCTCACAGTTCCACACTGCCTGCAGAGTGAGTTTCACACGTCTTCACCAGAGACGATTGCCAGAGGCTTCTGAGAAGTAACAATGCAGACCTGGAGGGTATCTCCAGGTGCAGTAGAGTGGTAATCTTGGAACCTCCTGACTCAGATACTGCTACCTTCTCACTGCCATAGGAATGCAGCTAGTTGACAGCTGGCTTCAAGACATGCTTCCCTGTGAGAGCTGAGGACAGGGCAGAACCCTCCCGCATCCTGCCTGACTGTAGGAGTAGCTGCTAACATCCTATGTTAGTGGCTGGGAGAGGTTGCGGGAAAAGCATGTGTGAGCACTGGGCCTGAACTCCCGTGTATCTGAGTTGAATACAGCGATTTCCAACGGCTTTCTCAACCAGAGTGTAGCTAGGTTCCAATCCCATGTACGAGTGGGTAGCAGACATCTGCCTCCCATGCATACACACTTCTGAGAGTTGAGCTTATGGCCTGTACCTCCACATCCAGCCTGCTGGTACCCTTGGCTTCTAAAAGGCCTAGGCTCGCTGTTTGACGGAAGTGCTGGGAGAGGTAATTGGAATCTCCCGGCACACAAGACGTGCCTCCAAGCTCATTCACGATTTCCAGTAATTCTGTGGTAGACAGGTGCTACATACTAAGTTCCATATGTGAGAGGTAGCTGAACGCCTTGTCCAAAAGCATCTTACTTCTGAGAGTTGAGCTCAGCCTCAGTCCCTCACAGTTCCACACTGCCTGCAGAGTGAGTTTCACACGTCTTCACCAGAGACGATTGCCAGAGGCTTCTGAGTACAGTAACAATGCAGACCTGGAGGGTATCCAGGTGCAGTAGAGTGGTAATCTTGGAACCTCCTGACTCAGAGTACTGCTACCTTCTCACTGCCATAGGAATGCAGCTAGTTGACAGCTGGCTTCAAGACATGCTTCCCTGTGAGAGCTGAGGACAGGGCAGAACCCTCCCGCATCCTGCCTGACTGTAGGAGTAGCTGCTAACATCCTAATGTTAGTGGCTGGGAGAGGTTGCGGAAAAAGCATGTGTGAGCACTGGGCCTGAACTCCCGTGTATCTGAGTTGAATACAGCGATTTCCAACGGCTTTCTCAATCAGAGTGTAGCTAGGTTCCAATCCCATGTCCGAGTGGGTAGCAGACATCTGCCTCCCATGCATACACACTTCTGAGAGTTGAGCTTATGGCCTGTACCTCCACATCCAGCCTGCTGGTACCCTTGGCTTCTAAAAGGCCTAGGCTCGCTGTTTGACGGAAGTGCTGGGAGAGGTAATTGGAATCACCCGGCACACAAGACTAGTGCCTCCAAGCTCATTCACGATTTCCAGTAATTCTGTGGTAGACTGGTGCTACACTAAGTTCCATACGTGAGAGGGTAGCTGAACGCCTTGTCCAAAAGCATCTTACTTCTGAGAGTTGAGCTCAGCCTCAGTCCCTCACAGTTCCACACTGCCTGCAGAGTGAGTTTCACAGGTCTTCAGCAGAGACGTTTGCCAGAGGCTTCTGAGACGCAGGGTAACAATGCAGACCTGGAGGGTATCCAGGTGCAGTAGACTGGTAATCTTGGAACCTCCTGACTCAGAGTACTGCTACCTTCTCACTGCCATAGGAATGCAGCTAGTTGACAGCTGGCTTCAAGACATGCTTCCCTGTGAGAGCTGAGGACAGGGCAGAACCCTCCCGCATCCTGCCTGACTGTAGGAGTAGCTGCTAACATCCTAATGTTAGTGGCTGGGAGAGGTTGCGGGAAAAGCATGTGTGAGCACTGGGCCTGAACTCCCGTGTATCTGAGTTGAATACAGCGATTTCCAACGGCTTTCTCAACCAGAGTGTAGCTAGGTTCCAAATCCCATGTACGAGGGGTAGCAGACATCTGCCTCCCATGCATACACACTTCTGAGAGTTGAGCTTATGGCCTGTACCTCCACATCCAGCCTGCTGGTACCCTTGGCTTCTAAAAGGCCTAGGCTCGCTGTTTGACGGAAGTGCTGGGAGAGGTAATTGGAATCTCCCGGCACACAAGACTAGTGCCTCCAAGCTCATTCACGATTTCCAGTAATTCTGTGGTAGACAGGTGCTACATACTAAGTTCCATATGTGAGAGGTAGCTGAACGCCTTGTCCAAAAGCATCTTACTTCTGAGAGTTGAGCTCAGCCTCAGTCCCTCACAGTTCCACACTGCCTGCAGAGTGAGTTTCACACGTCTTCACCAGAGACGATTGCCAGAGGCTTCTGAGTACAGTAACAATGCAGACCTGGAGGGTATCCAGGTGCAGTAGAGTGGTAATCTTGGAACCTCCTGACTCAGTACTGCTACCTTCTCACTGCCATAGGAATGCAGCTAGTTGACAGCTGGCTTCAAGACATGCTTCCCTGTGAGAGCTGAGGACAGGGCAGAACCCTCCCGCATCCTGCCTGACTGTAGGAGTAGCTGCTAACATCCTAATGTTAGTGGCTGGGAGAGGTTGCGGGAAAAGCATGTGTGAGCACTGGGCCTGAACTCCCGTGTATCTGAGTTGAATACAGCGATTTCCAACGGCTTTCTCAACCAGAGTGTAGCTAGGTTCCAATCCCATGTACGAGTGGGTAGCAGACATCTGCCTCCCATGCATACACACTTCTGAGAGTTGAGCTTATGGCCTGTACCTCCACATCCAGCCTGCTGGTACCCTTGGCTTCTAAAAGGCCTAGGCTCGCTGTTTGACGGAAGTGCTGGGAGAGGTAATTGGAATCTCCCGGCACCACAAGACGAGTGCCTCCAAGCTCAATTCTCACGATTTCCCAGTAATTTGTGGTAGACAGGTGCTACATACTAAGTTCCATATGTGAGAAGTAGCTGAACGCCTTTCCAAAAGCATCGTACTTCTGAGAGTTGAGCTCAGCCTCCAGTCCCTCACAGTTCCACACTGCCTGCAGAGTGAGTTTCTACACGTCTTCACCAGAGACGATTGCCAGAGGCTCTGAGTACAAGTTAACAATGCAGACCTGGAGGGTATCCCAGGTGCAGTAGACTGGTAATCTTGGAACCTCCTGACTCAGAGTACTGCTACCTTCTCACTGCCATAGGAATGCAGCTAGTTGACAGCTGGCTTCAAGACATGCTTCCCTGTGAGAGCTGAGGACAGGGCAGAACCCTCCCGCATCCTGCCTGACTGTAGGAGTAGCTGCTAACATCCTAATGTTAGTGGCTGGGAGAGGTTGCGGGAAAAGCATGTGTGAGCACTGGGCCTGAACTCCCGTGTATCTGAGTTGAATACAGCGATTTCCAACGGCTTTCTCAATCAGAGTGTAGCTAGGTTCCAATCCCATGTCCGAGGGGTAGCAGACATCTGCCTCCCATGCATACACACTTCTGAGAGTTGAGCTTATGGCCTGTACCTCCACATCCAGCCTGCTGGTACCCTTGGCTTCTAAAAGGCCTAGGCTCGCTGTTTGACGGAAGTGGGGAGAGGTAATTGGAATCTCCCGGCACACAAGACGAGTGCCTCCAAGCTCATTCACGATTTCCAGTAATTCTGTGGTAGACAGGTGCTACATACTAATTTCCATATGTGAGAAGGTAGCTGAACGCCTTGTCCAAAAGCATCTTACTTCTGAGAGTTGAGCTCAGCCTCAGTCCCTCACAGTTCCACACTGCCTGCAGAGTGAGTTTCACACGTCTTCACCAGAGACGATTGCCAGAGGCTTCTGAGTACAAGTTAACAATGCAGACCTGGAGGGTATCTCCAGGTGCAGTAGAGTGGTAATCTTGGAACCTCCTGACTCAGAGTACTGCTACCTTCTCACTGCCATAGGAATGCAGCTAGTTGACAGCTGGCTTCAAGACATGCTTCCCTGTGAGAGCTGAGGACAGGGCAGAAACCTCCCGCATCCTGCCTGACTGTAGGAGTAGCTGCTAACATCCTTATGTTAGTGGCTGGGAGAGGTTGCGGGAAAAGCATGTGTGAGCACTGGGCCTGAACTCCCGTGTATCTGAGTTGAATACAGCGATTTCCAACGGCTTTCCTCAACCAGAGTGTAGCCAGGTTCCAACTCCCATGTCCGAGTGGGTAGCAGACATCTGCCTCCCATGCATACACACTTCTGAGAGTTGAGCTTATGGCCTGTACCTCCACAGCCAGCCTGCTGGTACCCTTGGCTTCTAAAAGGCCTAGGCTCGCTGTTTGACGGAAGTGCTGGGAGAGGTAATTGGAATCACCCGGCACACAAGACGAGTGCCTCCAACTCAATTCCAGCGATTTCCCTAGTAATTCTGTGGTAGACTGGTGCTACATACTAAGTTCCATACTGTGAGAGGGTAGCTGAACGCCTTGTCCAAAAGCATCTTACTTCTGAGAGTTGAGCCTCAGCCCTCAGTCCCTCACAGTTCCAACACTGCCTGCAGAGTGAGTTTTCACAAGTCTTCACCAGAGACGATTTGCCAGAGGCTTCTGAGTACCAAGTTAACAATGCAGACCTGGAGGGTATCTCCAGGTGCAGTAGAGTGGTAATCTTGGAACCTCCTGACTCAGAGTACTGCTACCTTCTCACTGCCATAGGAATGCAGCTAGTTGACAGCTGGCTTCAAGACATGCTTCCCTGTGAGAGCTGAGGACAGGGCAGAACCCTCCCGCATCCTGCCTGACTGTAGGAGTAGCTGCTAACATCCTAATGTTAGTGGCTGGGAGAGGATTGCGGGAAAAGCATGTGTGAGCACTGGGCCTGAACTCCCGTGTATCTGAGTTGAATACAGCGATTTCCAATGGCCTTCTTCAATCAGAGTGTAGTAGGTTTCCAACTCCCATGTCCGAGTGGGTAGCAGACATCTGCCTCCCATGCATACACACTTCTGAGAGTTGAGCTTATGGCCTGTACCTCCACATCCAGCCTGCTGGTACCCTTGGCTTCTAAAAGGCCTAGGCTCGCTGTTTGACGGAAGTGCTGGGAGAGGTAATTGGAATCTCCCGGCACACAAGACTAGTGCCTCCAAGCTCATTCACGATTTCCAGTAATTCTGTGGTAGAGGTGCTACATACTAAGTTCCATACGTGAGAGGTAGCTGAACGCCTTGTCCAAAAGCATCTTACTTCTGAGAGTTGAGCTCAGCCTCAGTCCCTCACAGTTCCACACTGCCTGCAGAGTGAGTTTCGCAGGTCTTCAGCAGAGACGTTGCCAGAGGCTTCTGAGACGCAGGTAACAATGCAGACCTGGAGGGTATCCCAGGTGCAGTAGACTGGTAATCTTGGAACCTCCTGACTCAGATACTGCTACCTCGCACTGCCATAGGAATGCAGCTAGTTGACAGCTGGCTTCAAGACATGCTTCCCTGTGAGAGCTGAGGGACAGGCAGAACCCTCCCGCATCCCTGCCTGACTGTAGAGTAGCTGCTAACTCCTTATGTTAGTGGCTGGGAGAGGTTGCGGGAAAAGCATGTGTGCAGGCACTGGGCCTGAACTGCCCGTGTATCTGAGTTGAATACAGCGATTTCCAACGGCTTTATCAATCAGAGTGTAGCCAGGTTCCAAATCCCATGTCTGAGTGGGTAGCAGACATCTGCCTCCCATGCATACACACTTCTGAGAGTTGAGCTTATCGGCCTGTACCTCCACATTCCAGCATGCTGGTACCTTGTGGCTTCTAAAGGCCTAGGCTCGCTGTGTTGACGGAAGTGTTGGGAGAGGTTACTTGGAATCTCCCGGCACACAGACGAGTGCCTTCCAAGCTCATTCACGATTTCCCAGTAATTCTGTGGTAGACAGGTGCTACATACTAAGTTCCATACGTGAGAAGGTAGCTGAATCGCCTTGTCCAAAAGCATCTTACTTCTGAGAGTTGAGCTCAGCCTCAGTCCCTCACAGTTTCCACACTGCCTGCAGAGTGAGTTTCACACGTCTTCACCAGAGACGATTGCCAGAGGCTTCTGAGTACAAGTAACAATGCAGACCTGGAGGGTATCTCCAGGTGCAGTAGAGTGGTAATCTTGGAACCTCCTGACTCAGAGTACTGCTACCTTCTCACTGCCATAGGAATGCAGCTAGTTGACAGCTGGCTTCAAGACATGCTTCCCTGTGAGAGCTGAGGACAGGGCAGAACCCTCCCGCATCCTGCCTGACTGTAGGAGTAGCTGCTAACATCCTAATGTTAGTGGCGAGGAGGTTGCGGGAAAAGCATGTGTGAGCACTGGGCCTGAACTCCCGTGTATCTGAGTTGAATACAGCGATTTCCAACGGCTTTCTCAATCAGAGTGTAGCTAGGTTCCAATCCCATGTACGAGTGGGGTAGCAGACATCTGCCTCCCATGCATACACACTTCTGAGAGTTGAGCTTATGGCCTGTACCTCCACATCCAGCCTGCTGGTACCCTTGGCTTCTAAAAGGCCTAGGCTCGCTGTTTGACGGAAGTGCTGGGAGAGGTAATTGGAATCCCGGCACACAAGACTAGTGCCTCCAAGCTCATTCACGATTTCCTAGTAATTCTGTGGTAGACTGGTGCTACATACTAAGTTCCATACGTGAGAGGGTAGCTGAACGCCTTGTCCAAAAGCATCTTACTTCTGAGAGTTGAGCTCAGCCTCAGTCCCTCACAGTTCCACACTGCCTGCAGAGTGAGTTTCACTGGTCTTCAGCAGAGACGTTGCCAGAGGCTTCTGAGACGCAGGTAACAATGCAGACCTGGAGGGTATCCCAGGTGCAGTAGACTGGTAATCTTGGAACCTCCTGACTCAGATACTGCTACCTTCTCACTGCCATAGGAATGCAGCTAGTTGACAGCCTGCTTCAAGACATGCTTCCCTGTGAGAGCTGAGGACAGGGCAGAACCCTCCCGCATCCTGCCTGACTGTAGGAGTAGCTGCTAACATCCTAATGTTAGTGGCTGGAGAGGTTGCGGGAAAAGCATGTGTGGAGCACTGGGCCTGAACTCCCGTGTATCTGAGTTGAAATACAGCGATTTCCAATGGCTTTCCTCAATCAGAGTGTAGCTAGGTTCCAACTCCCATGTCGAGAGTGGGTAGCAGACATCTGCCTCCCATGCATACACACTTCTGAGAGTTGAGCTATGGCCTGTACCTCCACATCCAGCCTGCTGGTACCCTTGGCTTTAAAAGGCCTAGGCTCGCTGTTTGACGGAAGTGCTGGGAGAGGTAATTGGAATCACCACCCGGCACACAAGACTAGTGCCTTCCAAAGCTCCAGTTCCACGATTTCCTAGTAATTCTGTGGTAGACTGGTGCGACATCCTAAGTTCATACGTGAGAAGGTAGCTGAACGCCTTGTCCAAAAGCATCTTACTTCTGAGAGTGAGCTCAGCCTCAGTCCCTCACAGTTCCACACTGCCTGCAGAGTGAGTTTCACGCGTCTTCACCAGAGAGACGATTGCCAGAGGCTTCTGAGACAGTAACAATGCAGACCTGGAGGGTATCCCAGGTGCAGTAGACTGGTAATCTTGGAACCTCCTGACTCAGTACTGCTACCTTCTCACTGCCATAGGAATGCAGCTAGTTGACAGCTGGCTTCAGACATGCTTCCCTGTGAGAGCTGAGGACAGGGCCAGAACCTCCCGCATCCTGCCTGACTGTAGGAGTAGCTGCTAACATCATAATGTTAGTGGCTGGGAGAGGTTGCGGGAAAAGCATGTGTGAGCACTGGCCTGAACTCCGTGTATCTGAGTTGATACAGCGATTTCCAACGGCTTTCCTCAAACCAGAGTGTAGCTAGGTTCCAAATCCATGTACGAGCGGGTAGCAGACATCTGCCTCCCATGCATACACACTTCTGAGAGTTGAGCTTATGGCCTGTACCTCCACATCCAGCCTGCTGGTTTGAAAAGGCTTGCTTCTAAAAGGCCTAGGCTCGCTGTTTGACGGAAGTGCTGGGAGAGGTAATTTGAATCTCCCGGCACACAACACGAGTGCCACAAGCTCAATTCACGATTTCCCAGTAATTCTTGTGGTAGACAGGTGCTACATACTAAGTTCCATATGTGAGAAGGTAGCTGAACGCCTTGTCGAAAAGCATCTTACTTCTGAGAGTTGAGCTCAGCCTCAGTCCCTCACAGTTCCACACTGCCTGCAGAGTGAGTTTCACACGTCTTCACCAGAGACGATTGCCAGAGGCTTCTGAGTACAAGTTAACAATGCAGACCTGGAGGGTATCTCCAGGTGCAGTAGACTGGTAATCTTGGAACCTCCTGACTCAGAGTACTGCTACCTTCTCACTGCCATAGGAATGCAGCTAGTTGACAGCTGGCTTCAAGACATGCTTCCCTGTGAGAGCTGAGGACAGGGCAGAACCCTCCCGCATCCTGCCTGACTGTAGGAGTAGCTGCTAACATCCATAATGTTAGTGGCTGGGAGAGGTTGGGGGAAAAGCATGTGTAGCACTGGGCCTGAACTCGCCCGTGTATCTGAGTTGAATAGAGCGATTTCAAAAGGCTTCACATCAATCAGAGTGTGTAGCAGGTTCCAATCCCATGTCCAAGGGTGTGCAGACATCTGCTCCCATGCATACACCACTTCTGAGAGTGAGCTTATGGCCTGTACCTCCACACCAGCCTGCTGGTCCCTTGGCGTCTAAAAGGCCTAGGCTCGCTGGTTGACGAAGTGCTGGGAGAGTGTAATGGAATCACCCGGCACACGAAGACGGTGCCGCCAAGCTCAATTCACAGATTTCCCAGTATTCTATGTGGTAGAGACAGGTGCTACATACTAAGTTCCAATGTGAGAGGTACTGAACGCCTGGTCCAAAAGCCATCTTTACTTCTGGAGATTGAGCTCGCCTCAGTCCCTCACAGTTCCACACTGCCTGCAGAGTGAGTTTCACACGTCTTCACCAGAGACGATGCCAGAGGCTTCTGAGTACAGGTAACAATGCAGACCTGGAGGGTATCTCCAGGTGCAGTAGAGTGGTAATCTTGGAACCTCCTGACTCAGAGTACTGCTACCTTCTCACTGCCATAGGAATGCAGCTAGTTGACAGCTGGCTTCAAGACATGCTTCCCTGTGAGAGCTGAGGACAGGGCAGAACCCTCCCGCATCCTGCCTGACTGTAGGAGTAGCTGCTAACATCCTTATGTTAGTGGCTGGGAGAGGTTGCGGGAAAAGCATGTGTGAGCACTGGGCCTGAACTCCCGTGTATCTGAGTTGAATACAGCGATTTCCAACGGCTTTCATCAATCACAGTGTAGCTAGGTTCCAACTCCCATGTCGGAGTGGGTAGCAGACATCTGCCTCCCATGCATACACACTTCTGAGAGTTGAGCTTATGGCCTGTACCTCCACAGCCAGCCTGCTGGTACCCTTCGCTTCTAAAAGGCCTAGGCTCGCTGTTTGACGTGAAAGTGTGGGAGAGGGTAATTGGAATCACCCGGCACACAAGACTAGTGCCTCCAAGCTCAGTCCAGCGATTTCCTAGTAATTCCTGTGGTAGACTGGTGCTACATACTAAGTTCCATACGTGAGAGGGTAGCTGAACGCCTTGTCCAAAAGCATCTTACTTCTGAGAGTGAGCTCAGCCTCAGTCCCTCACAGTTCCCACACTGCCTGCAGAGTGAGTTTCGCAGGTCTTCAGCAGAGACGTGTTGCCAGAGGCTTCTGAGACGCAGGGTACAATGCAGACCTGGAGGGTATCCCCAGGTGCAGTAGACTGGTAATCTTGGAACCTCCTGACTCAGAGTACTGCTACCTTCTCACTGCCCATAGGAATTGCAGCTAGGTTGACAGCTGGCTTCAAGACATGCTTCCCTGTGAGAGCTGAGGACAGGGCAGAAACCCTCCTCGCATCCTGCCTGACTGTAGGTAGTAGCTGCTAACATCCTAATGTTAGTGGCTGGAGAGGTGCGGGAAAAAGCATGTGTGAGCACTGGGCCTGAACTCTCCCGTGTATCTGAGTTGAATACAGCGATTTCCAACGCTTTCCTCAATCAGAGTGTAGCTAGGTTCCAAATCCCATGTCCGACGGGGTTAGCAGACATCTGCCTCCCATGCATACACACTTCTGAGAGTTGAGCTTATGGCCTCTACCTCCACATCCAGCCTGCTGGTTCGAAAAGGCTTGGCTTCTAAAAGGCCTAGGCTGCTCTTTGACGGAAGTGCTGGGAGAGGTAATTGGAATCTCCCGGCACACAAGACGAGGGCTCCAAGGCTCAATTCACGATTTTCCCAGTAATTCTTGTGGTAGACAGGTGCTACATACTAAAGTTCCATATGTGAGAAGGTAGCTGAAAGACGCCTTGTCCAAAAGCATCTTACTTCTGAGAGTTGAGCTAAGCCTCAGTCACTCACAGTTCTCACCCTGCCTGCAGAGGTGAGTTTCACCACGTCTTCACCAGAGACGATTGCCAGAGGCTTCTGATAACAAGGTAACAATGCAGACCTGGAGGGTTCTTCTGAAGGTTGCAAGTAGAGTCAGTAGAGTGGTAATCTTGGAACCTCCTGACCTCAGAGTACTGCTACATTTCTCACTGCCATAGGAATGGCAGCTAGTTGGACAGCTTGGCCTTCCAAGAATGCCTTCCCTGTGAGAGCTGAGGACCAGGGCAGAACCCTCCCGCATCCTGCCCTGACTGTAAGGAGTAGCTTCTAACATCCTAGTGTTTAGTGGCTGGGAGAGAGGTTGCGGGAAAGCCTAGTAGTTGAGCACTGGCCTGAAACTCCGAGTATCTGAGTTCAATACAGCGATTTTCCAATGGCTTTCCTTCAACCGAGTGTAGCTAGGATTCCAAATCCCATGTAACGACCGGGTAGGGTTTAGCAGACATCTGCCTCCACATGCATACACACTTCTGAAGAGTTGAGCTTATGGCCTGTTCCCTCCACATCCAAGCCTGCTGGTACCCTTGGCCTTCTTAAAATGGCCTAGGCTCGCTTGTTTGACGGAAGTGCTGGGTAGAGGTAATTGGAATCTCCCGGGCAAACAAGACGAGTGCCTCCAAGCCTCAATTCACGATTTCCCAGTAATTCTTGTGGTATATAGGTGCTAAATACTAATGTTCCATATGTGAGAAGGTAGCTGAAACGCCTTGTCCGAAAAACACTTACTTCAGAGAGGTGAGACAGCCTCAGTCCTACAGTCCACACTTGCCTGGCAGAGTGAGTTTCCACACGTCTTCACCCGAACGTTGCCAGAGGCTTATGGTACAAGGTAACACAAAGCAGACCTGGAGGGTATCTACATGGTGCAGTAGAGTGGTAATCTTGACCCTCCTGACTCAGAAGTACTGCTACCTTATTCACTGCCATAGGAACGGCAGCTAGGTGACAGGCTGGTTCAAGACATGCTTCCCTGTGAGAGCTGAGGACAGGGCATGAAACCCCTCCGCATCCTGCTGACTGTAGAGTAGCTGCTAACATCCTTTATTATGTTAGTGGCTGGAAGAGGTTGCGGGAAAAGCATGTGTGAGCACTGGGCCTGAACTCCCGTGTATCTGAGTTGAGTACTGCGATTTCCAACGGCTTTCCTCAATCAGAGTGTAGATAGGTTCCAACTCCCATGTCCGAGTGGGTAGCAGACATCTGCCTCCCATGCATACACACTTCTGAGAGTTGAGCTTATGGCCTGTACCTCCACATCCAGCCTGCTGGTACCCTTGGCTTCTAAAAGGCCTAGGCTCGCTGTTTGACGGAAGTGTTGGGAGAGGTAATTGGAATCACCCGGCACACAAATCTAGTGCCTCCAAGCTCAGTCCAGCGATTTCCTAGTAATTCCTGTGGTAGACTGGTGCTACATACTAAGTTCCATACGTGAGAAGGTAGCTGAACGCCTTGTCCAAAAGCATCTTACTTCTGAGAGTTGAGCTCAGGCTCAGTCCCTCACAGTTCCACACTGCCTGCAGAGTGAGTTTCGCAGGTCTTCAGCAGAGACGATTTGCCAGAGGCTTCTGAGTACCAGGTTAACAATGCAGACCTGGAGGGTATCCCAGGTGCAGTAGACTGGTAATCTTGGAACCTCCTGACTCAGAATACTGCTACCTTCTCACTGCCATAGGAATGCAGCTAGTTGACAGCTGGCTTCAAGACATGCTTCCTGTGAGAGCTGAGGACAGGGCAGAACCCTCCCGCATCTGCCTGACTGTAGGAGTAGCTGCTAACATCCTAATGTTAGTGCTGGGAGAGGCTTGCGGGAAAAGCATGTGTGAGCACTGGGCCTGAAACCTCCCGTGTATCTGAGTTGAATACAGCGATTTCCAACGGCTTTCCTCAACCAGAGTGTAGCTAGGTTCCAAATCCCATGTACGAGCGGGTAGCAGACAGCTGCCTCCCATGCATACACACTTCGAGAGTTGAGCTTATGGCCTTACCTCACATCCAGCCATGCTGTTAACAGCTTGGCTTCTAAAAGGCCTAGGCTCGCTGTTTGACGGAAGTGCTGGGAGTAGGTAATTGGAATCTCCCGGCACACAAGACGAGTGGCTCCAAGCTCAATTCACGATTTCCCAGTAATTCTTGTGGTAGACAGGTGCTACATACTAAGTTCATATGTGAGAAGGTAGCTGAACGCCCTTGTCCAAAAAGCATCTTCTCTGAGAGTTGAGCTCACCCTCAGTCCCTCACAGTTCCACACTGCCTGCCAGGAGTGAGGTTTACACGTCTTCACCAGAGACGATTGCCAGAGGCTTTAGGTAGACAGCAGGGTAACAATGCAGACCTGAGGGTATCCCCAGGTGCAGTAGACTGGTAATCTTGGAAACTCCTGACTCAGAATACTGCTACCTTCTCACTGCCATAGGGAATGCAAGCTAGTTGGACAGCTGGCTTCAAGGAACATGCTTCCCTGTGAGAAGCTGAGGGACAGGGCCGAAACCCCTGCCCGCATTCCTGCCGTCACTGTTTAGGAAGTAGACTGCTAACATCCTAATGTTCGATGGCGGGATGAGAGTTGCTGGTGTAAAAGCATGTGTGCAGCACTGGGCCTGAACTCCCGTGTATCTGAGTTGAATACAGCGATTTCCAACGGCTTTCCTCAACCAGAGTGTAGCTAGGTTCCAAATCCCATGTACGAGCGGGTAGCAGACATCTGCCTCCCATGCATACACACTTCTGAGAGTTGAGCTTATGGCCTGTACCTCCACATCCAGCCTGCTGGTACCCTTGGCTTCTAAAAGGCCTAGGCTCGCTGTTTGACGGAAGTGCTGGGAGAGGTAATTGGAATCTCCCGGCACACAAGACGAGTGCCTCCAAGCTCAATTCACGATTTCCCAGTAATTCTTGTGGTAGACAGGTGCCTACATACTAAGTTCCATATGTGAGAAGGTAGCTGAACGCCTTGTCCAAAAGCATCTTACTTCTGAGAGTTGAGCTCAGCCTCAGTCCCTCACAGTTCCACACTGCCTGCAGAGTGAGTTTCACACGTCTTCACCAGAGACGATTGCCAGAGGCTTCTGAGTACAAGTTAACAATGCAGACCTGGAGGGTATCTCCAGGTTGCATAGAGTGGTAATCTTGGAACCTCCTGGCCTCAGAGTATGCTACCTTCATACTGCCATAGGAAGAGGGAGTTGGACAGCTGGCTTCAAGGACATGCTTCCCTGTGAGAGCTGAGGACAGGGCAGGAACCCTCCCGCATCCTGCTCTGCCTGTAGGAGTAGCTGCTAACATCCTATGTTAGTGGCTGGGAGAGGTTGCGGGAAAAGCAATTGTTGTGAGCACTGGGCCTGAACTCCCGTGTATCTGAGTTGCATACAGCGATTCCACGGCTTTTCCTCAATCAGAGTGTAGCTAGTTTCCAACTCCATATGTCCGAGTGGGTAGCAGACATCTGCCTTCCCATGCATACACCACTTCTGAGAGTTGAGCTTATGGCGTACCTCCACAGCCAGCCTGCTGGTTACCCTTGGCCATTCTAAAAGGCCTAGGCTCGCTGTTTGACGGAAGTGTTGGGAGAGGTAATTGAATCACCCGGCACACAAGACTAGTGCCCTCCAAGCTCAATTCACGATTTCCAGTAATCTCTTGTGGTGGACAGGTGCTACAGTACTAAGTTTCCATATGTGAGAAGGGTTAGATGAACGCCTTGTCCAAAAGCATCTTACTTCTGAGAGTTGAGCTCAGCCTCAGTCCATCACAGTTCCACACTGCCTGCAGAGTGAGTTTCACATGTCTTCACCAGAGACGTATTGCCAGAGGCTTCTGAGATACCAAGGTAACAATGCAGACCTGGAGGGTATCTCCAGGTGCAGTAGACGTGGTAATCTTGGAACCTCCTGACTCAGAGTACTGCTACCTTCTCACTGCCATAGGAATGCAGCTAGTTGACAGCTGGCTTCAATACATGCTTCCCTGTGAGAGCTGAGGACAGGGCCAGAACCCTCCCGCATCCTGCCTGACTGTAGGAGTAGCTGCTAACTTCCTAATGTTAGTGGCTGGGAGAGGTTGCGGGAAAAGCATGTGTGAGCACTGGGCCTGAACTCCCGTGTATCTGAGTTGAATACAGCGAGTTCCAACGGCTTTCCTCAATCAGAGTGTAGCTAGGTTCCAAATCCCATGTCCGAGTGGGGTAGCAGACATCTGCCTCCCATGCATACACACTTCTGAGAGTTGAGCTTATGGCCCTGTACCTCCACATCCAGCCTGCTGGTACCCTTGGCTTCTAAAAGGCCTAGGCTCGCTGTTTGACGGAAGTGCTTGGGAGAGGTAATTGGAATCACCCGGCACACAAGACTAGTGCCTCCAAGCTCAGTCCAGCGATTTCCTAGTAATTCCTGTGGTAGACATGGTGCTACATACTAAGTCCATACGTGAGAGGGTAGCTGAACGCCTTGTCCAAAAGCATCTTATTTCTGAGAGTTGAGCTCAGCCTCAGTCCCTCACAGTTCCACACTGCCTGCAGAGTGAGTTTCGCAGGTCTTCAGCAGAGACGTTTGCCAGAGGCTTCTGAGACGCGGGTAACAATGCAGACCTGGAGGGTATCCCCAGGTGCAGTAGACTGGTAATCTTGGAACCTCCTGACTCAGAATACTGCTACCTTCTCACTGCCTTAGGAATGCAGCTAGTTGACAGCTGGCTTCAAGACATGCTTCCCTGTGAGAGCTGAGGACAGGGCAGAACCCCTCCCGCATTCCTGCCTGACTGTAGGAGTAGCTGCTACATCCTAATGTTAGTGGCTGGGAGAGGTGTGCGGGAAAAGCATGTGTGAGCACTGGGCCTGAACTCCCGTGTATCTGAGTTGAATACAGCGATTTCCAACGGCTTCTTCCTCAACCAGAGTGTAGCTAGGTTCCAAATCCCATGTACGAGCGGGTAGCAGACATCTGCCTCCCATGCATACACACTTCTGAGAGTTGAGCTTATGGCCTGTACCTCCACATCCAGCCTGCTGGTACCCTTGGCTTCTAAAAGGCCTAGGCTCGCTGTTTGACGGAAGTGCTGGAGAGGTAATTGGAATCTCCCGGCACACAAGACGAGTGCCTCCAAGCTCAATTCACGATTTCCCAGTAATTCCTTGTGGTAGACAGGTGCTACATACTAAGTTCCATATGTGAGAAGGTAGCTGAACGCCTTGTCCAAAAGCATCTACTTTCGAGAGTTGAGCTCAGCCTCAGTCCCTCCACAGTTCCACACTGCCTGCAGAGTGAGTTTTCACACGTCTTCACCAGAGACGATTGCCAGAGGCTTCTGAGTACAAGTTAACAATGCAGACCTGGAGGGTATCTCCAGGTGCAGTAGACTGGTAATCTTGGAACCTCCTGACTCCAGAGTATCTGCTACCTTCTCACTGCCATAGGAATGCAGCTAGTTGACAGCTGGCTTTCAAGACATGCTTCCCTGTGAGAGCTGAGGACAGGGCATAACCCTCCCGCATCCTGCCTGACTGTAGGAGTAGCTGCTAACATCCTTATGTTAGTGGCTGGGAGAGGTTTGCGGGAAAAGCATGTGTGAGCACTGGGCCTGAACTCCGTGTATCTGAGTTGAATACAGCGATTTCCAACGCTTTCATCAATCAGAGTGTAGCTAGGTTCCACATCCCATGTCCGAGTGGGTAGCAGACATCTGCCTCCCATGCATACACCACTTCTGAGAGTTGAGCTATGGCCTGTACCTCCACATCCAGCCTGCTGGTACCCTTGGCTTCTAAAAGGCCAGGCTCGCTTTTGACGGAAGTGTTGGGACGAGGTCATTGGAATCACCCGGCACACAAGTCTAGTGCCTCCAAGCTCAGTCCAGCGATTTCCTAGTAATTCCTGTGGTAGACTGGTGCTACATACTAAGTTCCATACGTGAGAGGGTAGCTGAACGCCTTGTCCAAAAGCATCTAATTCTGAGAGGTGAGCTCAGCCTCAGTCCCAAACAGTTCCACACTGCCTGCAGAGTGAGTTTCGCAGGTCTTCAGCAGAGACGTTTGCCAGAGGCTTCTGAGACGCAGGGTAACAATGCAGACCTGGAGGGTATCCCCAGGTGCAGTAGACTGGTATCTTGGAACCTCCTGACCTCAGAGTACTGCTACCTTCTCACTGCCATAGGAATGCAGCTAGTTGACAGCTGGCTTCAAGACATGCTTCCCTGTGAGAGCTGAGGACAGGGCAGAACCCTCCCGCATCCTGCCTGACTGTAGGAGTAGCTGCTAAAATCCTAATGTTAGTGGCTGGGAGAGGTTGCGGGAAAAGCATGTGTGAGCACTGGGCCTGAAACTCCCCGTGTATCTGAGTTGAATACAGCGATTTCCAACGGCTTTCATCAATCAGAGTGTAGCAGGTTCCAATCCCATGTACGATGGGGGTAGCCGACATCTGCCTCCCATGCATACACACTTCTGAGAGTTGAGCTTATGGCCTGTAACTCCACAGCCAGCCTGCTGGATACCCTTGGCTTCTAAAGGCCTAGGCTCGCTGTTTGACTGGACAGTGCTGGAGAGTAATTGGAATCTCCCGGCACACCAGACGAGTGGCCTCCAAGCTCATTCACGATTTCCCAGTACTTCTTGTGGTAGACTAGGTGCTACATACTAAGTTCCATACTGTGAGAAGGGTAGCTGAACGCCTTGTCCAAAAGCATCTTACTTCTGAGAGTTGAGCTCAGCCTCAGTCCCTCACAGTTCCACACTGCCTGCAGAGTGAGTTTCGCAGGTCTTCCAGCAGAGACGTTGCCCAGAGGCTTCTGAGACGCAGGGTAACAATGCAGACCTGGAGGGTATCCCCAGGTGCAGTAGACTGGTAATCTTGGAACCTCCTGACTCAGAATACTGCTACCTTCTCACTGCCATAGGAATGCAGCTAGTTGACAGCTGGCTTCAGACATGCTTCCCTGTGAGAGCTGAGGACAGGGCAGAACCCTCCCGCATCCTGCCTGACTGTAGGAGTAGCTACTAACATCCTAATGTTAGTGGCTGGGAGAGGTTGCGGGAAAAGCATGTGTGAGCACTGGGCCTGAACTCCCGTGGTATCTGAGTTGAATACAGCGATTTCCAACGGCTTTCCTCAATCAGAGTGTAGCTAGGTTCCAAATCCCATGTACGAGCGGGGTAGCAGACATCTGCCTCCCATGCATACACACTTCTGAGAGTTGAGCTTATGGCCTGTACCTCCACATCCAGCCTGCTGTACCCTTGGCTTCTAAAAGGCCTAGCTCGCTGTTTGACGGAGGTGCTGGGAGAGGTAATTGGAATCTCCCGGCACACAAGGACGAGTGCCTCCAAGCTCAATCACGATTTCCCAGTAATTCTTGTGGTAGACATGGTGCTACATACTAACTTCCATATGTGAGAAGGTAGCTGAACGCCCTTGTCCAAAAGCATCTTACTTCTGAGAGTTGAGCTCAGCCTCAGTCCCTCACAGTTCCACACTGCCTGCAGAGTGAGTTCACACGTCTTCACCAGAGACGATTGCCAGAGGCTTCTGAGTACCAAGGTAACAATGCAGACCTGGAGGGTATCCCAGGTGCAGTTAGAGTGGTAATCTTGGAACCTACTGACTCAGAAGTACTGCTACCTTCTCACTGCCATAGGAATGCAGCTAGTTGACAGCTGGCTTCAAGACATGCTTCCCTGTGAGAGCTGAGGACAGGGCAGAACCCTCCCGCATCCTGCCTGACTGTAGGAGTAGCTGCTAACATCCTTATGTTAGTGGCTGGGAGAGGTTGCGGGAAAAGCATGTGTGAGCACTGGGCCTGAACTCCCGTGTATCTGAGTTGAATACAGCGATTTCCAATGGCCTTCTTCAATCACAGGGTAGCTAGGTTCCAACTCCATGTCCGAGGGGTAGCAGACATCTGCCTCCCATGCATACACACTTCTGAGAGTTGAGCTTATGGCCTGTACCTCCACAGCCAGCCTGCTGGTACCCTTGGCTTCTAAAGGCCTAGGCTCGCTGTTTGACGGAAGTGTTGGGAGAGGTAATTGGAATCACCCGGCACACAAGACTAGTGCCTCCAAGCTCAGTCAGCGATTTCCTAGTAATTCCTGTGGTAGACTGGTGCTACATACTAAGTTCCATACGTGAGAGGGTAGCTGAACGCCTTGTCCAAAAGCATCTTACTTCTGAGAGTTGAGCTCAGCCTCAGTCCCTCACAGTTCCACACTGCCTGCAGAGTGAGTTTCGCAGGTCTTCAGCAGAGACGTTTGCCAGAGGCTTCTGAGACGCAGGGTAACAATGCAGACCTGGAGGGTATCCCCAGGTGCAGTAGACTGGTAATCTTGGAACCTCCTGACTCAGAATACTGCTACCTTCTCACTGCCATAGGAATGCAGCTAGTTGACAGCTGGCTTCAAGACATGCTTCCCTGTGAGAGCTGAGGACAGGGCAGAACCCTCCCGCATCCTGCCTGACTGTAGGAGTAGCTGCTAACATCCTAATGTTAGTGGCTGGGAGAGGTTGCGGGAAAAGCATGTGTGAGCACTGGGCCTGAACTCCCGTGTATCTGAGTTGAATACAGCGATTTCCAACGGCTTTCCTCAACCAGAGTGTAGCCAGGTTCCAAATCCCATGTACGAGGGGGTAGCAGACATCTGCCTCCCATGCATACACACTTCTGAGAGTTGAGCTTATGGCCTGTACCTCCACAGCCAGCCTGCTGGTACCCTTGGCTTCTAAAAGGCCTAGGCTCGCTGTTTGACGGAAGTGCTGGGAGAGGTAATTGGAATCACCCGGCACACAAGACTAGTGCCTCCAAGCTCAGTCCAGCGATTTCCTAGTAATTCCTGTGGTAGACTGGTGCTACATACTAAGTTCCATACGTGAGAGGGTAGCTGAACGCCTTGTCCAAAAGCATCTTACTTCTGAGAGTTGAGCTCAGCCTCAGTCCCTCACAGTTCCACAGTGCCTGCAGAGTGAGTTTCACCCGTCTTCACCAGAGACGATTGCCAGAGGCTTCTGAGTACAAGTTAAAAATGCAGACCTGCAGGGTATCTCCAGGTGCAGTAGAGTGGTAATCTTGGAACCTCCTGACTCAGAGTACTGCTACCTTCTCACTGCCATAGGAATGCAGCTAGTTGACAGCTGGCTTCAAGACATGCTTCCCTGTGAGAGCTGAGGACAGGGCAGAACCCTCCCGCATCCTGCCTGACTGTAGGAGTAGCTGCTGACATCCTTATGTTAGTGGCTGGGAGAGGTTGCGGGAAAAGCATGTGTGAGCACTGGGCCTGAACTCCCGTGTATCTGAGTTGAATACAGCGATTTCCAACTGGCCTTCTTCAATCAAGTGTAGCTAGGTTCCAACTCCCATGTCCGAGTGGGTAGCAGACATCTGCCTCCCATGCATACACACTTCTGAGAGTTGAGCTTATGGCCTGTACCTCCACATCCAGCCTGCTGGTACCCTTCGCTTCTAAAAGGCCTAGGCTCGCTGTTTGACGGAAGTGCTGGGAGAGGTAATTGGAATCACCCGGCACACAAGACTAGTGCCTCCAAGCTCAGTCCAGCGATTTCCTAGTAATTCCTGTGGTAGACTGGTGCTACATACTAAGTTCCATACGTGAGAGGGTAGCTGAACGCCTTGTCCAAAAGCATCTTACTTCTGAGAGTTGAGCTCAGCCTCAGTCCCTCACAGTTCCACACTGCCTGCAGAGTGAGTTTCACACGGTCTTCACCAGAGACGTTTGCCAGAGGCTTCTGAGACGCAGGGTAACAATGCAGACCTGGAGGGTATCCCAGGTGCAGTAGACTGGTAATCTTGGAACCTCCTGACTCAGAGTACTGCTACCTTCTCACTGCCATAGGAATGCAGCTAGTTGACAGCTGGCTTCAAGACATGCTTCCCTGTGAGAGCTGAGGACAGGGCAGAACCCTCCCGCATCCTGCCTGACTGTAGGAGTAGCTGCTAACATCCTAATGTTAGTGGCTGGGAGAGGTTGCGGGAAAAGCATGTGTGAGCACTGGGCCTGAACTCCCGTGTATCTGAGTTGAATACAGCGATTTCCAACGGCTTCCTCAATCAGAGTGTAGCTAGGTTCCAAATCCCATGTACGAGTGGTAGCAGACATCTGCCTCCCATGCATACACACTTCTGAGAGTTGAGCTTATGGCCTGTACCTCCACATCCAGCCTGCTGGTACCCTTGGCTTCTAAAAGGGCCTAGGCTCGCTGTTTGACGGAAGTGCTGGGAGAGGTAATTGGAATCTACCGGCACACAAGACGAGTGCCTCCAAGCTCATTCACGATTTCCCAGTAATTCTTGTGGTAGACAGGTGCTACATACTAAGTTCCATATGTGAGAAGGGTAGCTGAACGCCTTGTCCAAAAGCATCTTACTTCTGAGAGTTGAGCTCAGCCTCAGTCCCTCACAGTTCCACACTGCCTGCAGAGTGAGTTTCACAGGTCTTCACCAGAGACGATTGCCAGAGGCTTCTGAGTACAAGTTAACAATGCAGACCTGGAGGGTATCTCCAGGTGCAGTAGAGTGGTAATCTTGGAACCTCCTGACTCAGATACTGCTACCTTCTCACTGCCATAGGAATGCAGCTAGTTGACAGCTGGCTTCAAGACATGCTTCCCTGTGAGAGCTGAGGACAGGGCAGAACCCTCCCGCATCCTGCCTGACTGTAGGAGTAGCTGCTAACATCCTTATGTTAGTGGCTGGGAGAGGTTGCGGGAAAAGCATGTGTGAGCACTGGGCCTGAACTCCCGTGTATCTGAGTTGAATACAGCGATTTCCAACGGCTTTCCTTCAATCAGAGTGTAGCTAGGTTCCAACTCCCATGTCCGAGTGGGTAGCAGACATCTGCCTCCCATGCATACACACTTCTGAGAGTTGAGCTTATGGCCTGTACCTCCACATCCAGCCTGCTGGTACCCTTGGCTTCTAAAAGGCCTAGGCTCGCTGTTTGACGGAAGTGCTGGGAGAGGTAATTGGAATCACCCGGCACACAAGACTAGTGCCTCCAAGCTCAGTCAGCGATTTCCTAGTAATTCCTGTGGTAGACTGGTGCTACATACTAAGTTCCATACGTGAGAGGGTAGCTGAACGCCTTGTCCAAAAGCATCTTACTTCTGAGAGTTGAGCTCAGCCTCAGTCCCTCACAGTTCCACACTGCCTGCAGAGTGAGTTTCGCACGGTCTTCAGCCAGAGACGTTGCCAGAGGCTTCTGAGACGCAGGGTAACAATGCAGACCTGGAGGGTATCTCCCAGGTGCAGTAGACTGGTAATCTTGGAACCTCCTGACTCAGAGTACTGCTACCTTCTCACTGCCATAGGAATGCAGCTAGTTGACAGCTGGCTTCAAGACATGCTTCCCTGTGAGAGCTGAGGACAGGGCAGAACCCTCCCGCATCCTGCCTGACTGTAGGAGTAGCTGCTAACATCCTTAATGTTAGTGGCTGGGAGAGGTTGCGGGAAAAGCATGTGTGAGCACTGGGCCTGAACTCCCGTGTATCTGAGTTGAATACAGCGATTTCCAACGGCTTTCCTCAATCCAGAGTGTAGCTAGGTTCCAAATCCCATGTACGAGGGGTAGCAGACATCTGCCTCCCATGCATACACACTTCTGAGAGTTGAGCTTATGGCCTGTACCTCCACATCCAGCCTGCTGGTACCCTTGGCTTCTAAAAGGCCTAGGCTCGCTGTTTGACGGAAGTGCTGGGAGAGGTAATTGGAATCTCCCGGCACACAAGACGAGTGCCTCCAAGCTCAATTCACGATTTCCCAGTAATTCTTGTGGTAGACAGGTGCTACATACTAAGTTCATATGTGAGAAGGTAGCTGAACGCCTTGTCCAAAAGCATCTTACTTCTGAGAGTTGAGCTCAGCCCTCAGTCCCTCACAGTTCCACACTGCCTGCAGAGTGAGTTTCACACGTCTTCACCAGAGACGATTGCCAGAGGCTTCTGAGTACAAGTTAACAATGCAGACCTGGAGGGTATCTCCAGGTGCAGTAGAGTGGTAATCTTGGAACCTCCTGACTCAGAAGTACTGCTACCTTCTCACTGCCATAGGAATGCAGCTAGTTGACAGCTGGCTTCAAGACATGCTTCCCTGTGAGAGCTGAGGACAGGGCAGAACCCTCCCGCATCCTGCCTGACTGTAGGAGTAGCTGCTAACATCCTTATGTTAGTGGCTGGGAGAGGTTGCGGGAAAAGCATGTGTGAGCACTGGGCCTGAACTCCCGTGTATCTGAGTTGAATACAGCGATTTCCAACGGCTTCTCATCAATCAGAGTGTAGCTAGGTTCCAAATCCCATGTCCGAGTGGGTAGCAGACATCTGCCTCCCATGCATACACACTTCTGAGAGTTGAGCTTATGGCCTGTACCTCCACAGCCAGCCTGCTGGTACCCTTGGCTTCTAAAAGGCCTAGGCTCGCTGTTTGACGGAAGTGCTGGGAGAGGTAATTGGAATCACCCGGCACACAAGACTAGTGCCTCCAAGCTCAGTTCAGCGATTTCCCTAGTACTTCCTTGTGGTAGACTGGTGCTACATACTAAGTTCCATATGTGAGAGGTAGCTGAACGCCTTGTCCAAAAGCATCTTACTTCTGAGAGTTGAGCTCAGCCTCAGTCCCTCACAGTTCCACACTGCCTGCAGAGTGAGTTTCACACGTCTTCACCAGAGACGTTGCCAGAGGCTTCTGAGTACGCAGGGTAACAATGCAGACCTGGAGGGTATCTCCAGGTGCAGTAGAGTGGTAATCTTGGAACCTCCTGACTCAGAAGTACTGCTACCTTCTCACTGCCATAGGAATGCAGCTAGTTGACAGCTGGCTTCAAGACATGCTTCCCTGTGAGAGCTGAGGACAGGGCAGAACCCTCCCGCATCCTGCCTGACTGTAGGAGTAGCTGCTAACATCCTAATGTTAGTGGCTGGGAGAGGTTGCGGGAAAAGCATGTGTGAGCACTGGGCCTGAACTCCCGTGTATCTGAGTTGAATACAGCGATTTCCAACGGCTTTCCTCAACCAGAGTGTAGCTAGGTTCCAAATCCCATGTACGAGCGGGTAGCAGACATCTGCCTCCCATGCATACACACTTCTGAGAGTTGAGCTTATGGCCTGTACCTCCACATCCAGCCTGCTGGTACCCTTGGCTTCTAAAAGGCCTAGGCTCGCTGTTTGACGGAAGTGCTGGGAGAGGTAATTGGAATCTCCCGGCACACAAGACGAGTGCCTCCAAGCTCAATTCACGATTTCCCAGTAATTCTTGTGGTAGACAGGTGCTACATACTAAGTTCCATATGTGAGAAGGTAGCTGAACGCCTTGTCCAAAAGCATCTTACTTCTGAGAGTTGAGCTCAGCCTCAGTCCCTCACAGTTCCACACTGCCTGCAGAGTGAGTTTCACACGTCTTCACCAGAGACGATTGCCAGAGGCTTCTGAGTACAAGTTAACAATGCAGACCTGGAGGGTATCTCCAGGTGCAGTAGACTGGTAATCTTGGAACCTCTGACTCAGAGAGTACTGCTACCTTCTCACTGCCATAGGAATGCAGCTAGTTGACAGCTGGCTTCAAGACATGCTTCCCTGTGAGAGCTGAGGACAGGGCAGAACCCTCCCGCATCCTGCCTGACTGTAGGAGTAGCTGCTAACATCCTAATGTTAGTGGCTGGGAGAGGTTGCGGGAAAAGCATGTGTGAGCACTGGGCCTGAACTCCCGTGTATCTGAGTTGAATACAGCGATTTCCAACGGCTTTCCTCAATCAGAGTGTAGCTAGGTTCCAAATCCCATGTACGAGCGGGTAGCAGACATCTGCCTCCCATGCATACACACTTCTGAGAGTTGAGCTTATGGCCTGTACCTCCACATCCAGCCTGCTGGTACCCTTGGCTTCTAAAAGGCCTAGGCTCGCTGTTTGACGGAAGTGCTGGGAGAAGTAATTGGAATCTCCGGAACACAAGAAGAGTGCCTCCAAGCTCATTCACGATTTCCCAGTAATTCTTGTGGTAGACGGTGCTACATACTAAGTTCCATATGTGAGAGGTAGCTGAACGCCTTGTCCAAAAGCATCTACTTCTGAGAAGTGAGCTCACGCTCAGTCCCTCACAGTTCCACACTGCCCTGCAGAGTGAGGTCTACACGTCTTCACCAGAGACGTATTGCCAGAGGCTTCTGAGTACCAGGTAACAATGCAGACCTGGAGGGTATCCCCAGGTGCAGTAGAGTGGTAATCTTGGAACCTCCTGACTCAGATACTGCTACCTTCTCACTGCCATAGGAATGCAGCTAGTTGACAGCTGGCTTCAAGACATGCTCCCTGTGAGAGCTGAGGACAGGGCAGAACCCTCCCGCATCCTGCCTGACTGTAGGAGTAGCTGCGAACATCCTAATGTTAGTGGCTGGGAGAGGTTGCGGGAAAAAGCATGTGTGAGCACTGGGCCTGAACTCCCGTGTATCTGAGTTGAATACAGCGATTTCCAACGGCTTTCCTCAACCAGAGTGTAGCTAGGTTCCAAATCCCATGTACGAGCGGGTAGCAGACATCTGCCTCCCATGCATACACACTTCTGAGAGTTGAGCTTATGGCCTGTACCTCCACATCCAGCCTGCTGGTACCCTTGGCTTCTAAAAGGCCTAGGCTCGCTGTTTGACGGAAGTGCTGGGAGAGGTAATTGGAATCTCCCGGCACACAAGACGAGTGCCTCCAAGCTCAAGTCACGATTTCCCTAGTAATTCTTGTGGTAGACAGGTGCTACATACTAAGTTCCATATGTGAGAAGGTAGCTGAACGCCTTGTCCAAAAGCATCTTACTTCTGAGAGTTGAGCTCAGCCTCAGTCCCTCACAGTTCCACACTGCCTGCAGAGTGAGTTTCACAGGTCTTCACCAGAGACGATTGCCAGAGGCTTCTGAGTACAAGGTAACAATGCAGACCTGGAGGGTATCTCCAGGTGCAGTAGAGTGGTAATCTTGGAACCTCCTGACTCAGAATACTGCTACCTTCTCAGTGCCATAGGAATGCAGCTAGTTGACAGCTGGCTTCAAGACATGCTTCCCTGTGAGAGCTGAGGACAGGGCAGAACCCTCCCGCATCCTGCCTGACTGTAGGAGTAGCTGCTAACATCCTAATGTTAGTGGCTGGGAGAGGTTGCGGGAAAAGCATGTGTGAGCACTGGGCCTGAACTCCCGTGTATCTGAGTTGAATACAGCGATTTCCAACGGCTTTCCTCAACCAGAGTGTAGCTAGGTTCCAAATCCCATGTACGAGCGGGTAGCAGACATCTGCCTCCCATGCATACACACTTCTGAGAGTTGAGCTTATGGCCTGTACCTCCACATCCAGCCTGCTGGTACCCTTGGCTTCTAAAAGGCCTAGGCTCGCTGTTTGACGAAGTGCTGGGAGAGGTAATTGGAATCTCCCGGCACACAAGACTAGTGCCTCCAAGCTCAATTCAGCGATTTCCTAGTAATTCCTTGTGGTAGACATGGTGCTACATACTAAGTTCCATATGTGAGAAGGTAGCTGAACGCCTTGTCCAAAAGCATCTTACTTCTGAGAGTTGAGCTCAGCCTCAGTCCCTCACAGTTCCACACTGCCTGCAGAGTGAGTTTCACACGTCTTCACCAGAGACGATTGCCAGAGGCTTCTGAGTACAAGTTAACAATGCAGACCTGGAGGGTATCTCCAGGTGCAGTAGAGTGGTAATCTTGGAACCTCCTGACTCAGAGTACTGCTACCTTCTCACTGCCATAGGAATGCAGCTAGTTGACAGCTGGCTTCAAGACATGCTTCCCTGTGAGAGCTGAGGACAGGGCAGAACCCTCCCGCATCCTGCCTGACTGTAGGAGTAGCTGCTAACATCCTACTGTTAGTGGCTGGGAGAGGTTGCGGGAAAAGCATGTGTGAGCACTGGGCCTGAACTCCCGTGTATCTGAGTTGAATACAGCGATTTCCAAAGGCCTTCTTCAATCAGAGTGTAGCTAGGTTCCAAATCCCATGTACGAGCGGGTAGCAGACATCTGCCTCCCATGCATACACACTTCTGAGAGTTGAGCTTATGGCCTGTACCTCCACAGCCAGCCTGCTGTACCCTTGGCTTCTAAAAGGCCTAGGCTCGCTGTTTGACGGAAGTGCTGGGAGAGGTAATTGGAATCTCCCGGCACACAAGACGAGTGCCTCCAAGCTCAGTTCAGCGATTTCCTAGTAATTCTTGTGGTAGACAGGTGCTACATACTAAGTTCCATACGTGAGAAGGGTAGCTGAACGCCTTGTCCAAAAGCATCTTACTTCTGAGAGTTGAGCTCAGCCTCAGTCCCTCACAGTTCCACACTGCCTGCAGAGTGAGTTTCGCACGTCTTCACCAGAGACGCTTTGCCAGAGGCTTCTGAGTACCAGGTAACAATGCAGACCTGGAGGGTATCTCCCAGGTGCAGTAGACTGGTAATCTTGGAACCTCCTGACTCAGAGTACTGCTACCTTCTCACTGCCATAGGAATGCAGCTAGTTGACAGCTGGCTTCAAGACATGCTTCCCTGTGAGAGCTGAGGACAGGGCAGAACCCTCCCGCATCCTGCCTGACTGTAGGAGTAGCTGCTAACATCCTATGTTAGTGGCTGGGAGAGGTTGCGGGAAAAGCATGTGTGAGCACTGGGCCTGAACTCCGTGTATCTGAGTTGAATACAGCGATTTCCAACAGGCTTTCCTCAATCACAGTGTAGCTAGGTTCCAAATCCCATGTCCGAGCTGGGTAGCAGACATCTGCCTCCCATGCATACACACTTCTGAGAGTTGAGCTTATGGCCTGTACCTCCACAGCCAGCCTGCTGGTACCCTTGGCTTCTAAAGGCCTAGGCTCGCTGTTTGACGGAAGTGCTGGGAGAGGTAATTGGAATCACCCGGCACACAAGACTAGTGCCTCCAAGCTCAGTTCAGCGATTTCCTAGTAATTCCTGTGGTAGACTGGTGCTACATACTAAGTTCCATACGTGAGAGGGTAGCTGAACGCCTTATCCAAAAGCATCTTACTTCTGAGAGTTGAGCTCAGCCTCAGTCCCTCACAGTTCCACACTGCCTGCAGAGTGAGTTTCGCACGGTCTTCACCAGAGACGATTGCCAGAGGCTTCTGAGTACAAGGGTAACAATGCAGACCTGGAGGGTATCTCCCAGGTGCAGTAGACTGGTAATCTTGGAACCTCCTGACTCAGAAGTACTGCTACCTTCTCACTGCCATAGGAATGCAGCTAGTTGACAGCTGGCTTCAAGACATGCTTCCCTGTGAGAGCTGAGGACAGGGCAGAACCCTCCCGCATCCTGCCTGACTGTAGGAGTAGCTGCTAACATCCTATGTTAGTGGCTGGGAGAGGTTGCGGGAAAAGCATGTGTGAGCACTGGGCCTGAACTCCCGTGTATCTGAGTTGAATACAGCGATTTCCAACGGCTTTCCTCAATCAGAGTGTAGCTAGGTTCCAAATCCCATGTCCGAGCGGGGTAGCAGACATCTGCCTCCCATGCATACACACTTCTGAGAGTTGAGCTTATGGCCTGTACCTCCACATCCAGCCTGCTGGTACCCTTGGCTTCTAAAAGGCCTAGGCTCGCTGTTTGACGGAAGTGCTGGGAGAGGTAATTGGAATCTCCCGGCACACAAGACGAGTGCCTCCAAGCTCAATTCACGATTTCCCAGTAATTCTTGTGGTAGACATGGTGCTACATACTAAGTTCCATATGTGAGAAGGTAGCTGAACGCCTTGTCCAAAAGCATCTTACTTCTGAGAGTTGAGCTCAGCCTCAGTCCCTCACAGTTCCACACTGCCTGCAGAGTGAGTTTCACACGTCTTCACCAGAGACGATTGCCAGAGGCTTCTGAGTACAAGTTAACAATGCAGACCTGGAGGGTATCTCCAGGTGCAGTAGAGTGGTAATCTTGGAACCTCCTGACTCAGAGTACTGCTACCTTCTCACTGCCATAGGAATGCAGCTAGTTGACAGCTGGCTTCAAGACATGCTTCCCTGTGAGAGCTGAGGACAGGGCAGAACCCTCCCGCATCCTGCCTGACTGTAGGAGTAGCTGCTAACATCCTATGTTAGTGGCTGGGAGAGGTTGCGGGAAAAGCATGTGTGAGCACTGGGCCTGAACTCCCGTGTATCTGAGTTGAATACAGCGATTTCCAACGGCTTTCCTCAATCAGAGTGTAGCTAGGTTCCAACTCCCATGTCCGAGTGGGTAGCAGACATCTGCCTCCCATGCATACACACTTCTGAGAGTTGAGCTTATGGCCTGTACCTCCACATGCCAGCCTGCTGGTACCCTTGGCTTCTAAAAGGCCTAGGCTCGCTGTTTGACGGAAGTGCTTGGGAGAGGTAATTGGAATCACCCGGCACACAAGACTAGTGCCTCCAAGCCAAGTCCAGCGATTTCCTAGTAATTCCTGTGGTAGACTGGTGCTACATACTAAGTTCCATACGTGAGAGGGTAGCTGAACGCCTTGTCCAAAAGCATCTTACTTCTGAGAGTTGAGCTCAGCCTCAGTCCCTCACAGTTCCACACTGCCTGCAGAGTGAGTTTCGCAGGTCTTCAGCCAGAGACGTTTGCCAGAGGCTTCTGAGACGCAGGGTAACAATGCAGACCTGAGGGTATCCCCAGGTGCAGTAGACTGGTAATCTTGGAACCCTCCTGACTCAGAATACTGCTACCTTCTCACTGCCATAGGAATGCAGCTAGTTGACAGCTGGCTTCAAGACATGCTTCCCTGTGAGAGCTGAGGACAGGGCAGAACCCTCCCGCATCCTGCCTGACTGTAGGAGTAGCTGCTAACATCCTTAATGTTAGTGGCTGGGAGAGGTTGCGGGAAAAGCATGTGTGAGCACTGGGCCTGAACTCCGTGTATCTGAGTTGAATACAGGGATTTCCAACGGCTTCCTCAAGCAGAGTGTAGCTAGGTTCCAAATCCCATGTACGAGCGGGTAGCAGACATCTGCCTCCCATGCATACACACTTCTGAGAGTTGAGCTTATGGCCTGTACCTCCACATCCAGCCTGCTGGTACCCTTGGCTTCTAAAAGGCCTAGGCTCGCTGTTTGACGGAAGTGCTGGGAGAGGTAATTGGAATCTCCCGGCACACAAGACGAGTGCCTCCAAGCTCAATTCACGATTTCCCAGTAATTCTTGTGGTAGACAGGTGCTACATACTAAGTTCCATATGTGAGAGGTAGCTGAACGCCTTGTCCAAAAGCATCTTACTTCTGAGAGTTGAGCTCAGCCTCAGTCCCTCACAGTTCCACACTGCCTGCAGAGTGAGTTTCACACGTCTTCACCAGAGACGATTGCCAGAGGCTTCTGAGTACAAGGTTAACAATGCAGACCTGGAGGGTATCTCCAGGTGCAGTAGAGTGGTAATCTTGGAACCTCCTGACTCAGAGTACTGCTACCTTCTCACTGCCATAGGAATGCAGCTAGTTGACAGCTGGCTTCAAGACATGCTTCCCTGTGAGAGCTGAGGACAGGGCAGAACCCTCCCGCATCCTGCCTGACTGTAGGAGTAGCTGCTAACATCCTTAATGTTAGTGGCTGGGAGAGGTTGCGGGAAAAAGCATGTGTGAGCACTGGGCCTGAACTCCCGTGTATCTGAGTTGAATACAGCGATTTCCAACTGGCTTCTTCAATCCAGAGTGTAGCTAGGTTCCAACTCCATGTCCGAGTGGGTAGCAGACATCTGCCTCCCATGCATACACACTTCTGAGAGTTGAGCTTATGGCCTGTACCTCCACATCCAGCCTGCTGGTACCCTTGGCTTCTAAAAGGCCTAGGCTCGCTGTTTGACGGAAGTGCTGGGAGAGGTAATTGGAATCACCCGGCACACAAGACTAGTGCCTCCAAGCTCAAGTCAGCGATTTCCTAGTAATTCCTGTGGTAGACTGGTGCTACATACTAAGTTCCATACGTGAGAGGGTAGCTGAACGCCTTGTCAAAAGCATCTTACTTCTGAGAGTTGAGCTCAGCCTCAGTCCCTCACAGTTCCACACTGCCTGCAGAGTGAGTTTCGCAGGTCTTCAGCAGAGACGTTTGCCAGAGGCTTCTGAGACGCAGGGTAACAATGCAGACCTGGAGGGTATCCCCAGGTGCAGTAGACTGGTAATCTTGGAACTCTCTGACTCAGAATACTGCTACCTTCTCACTGCCATAGGGAATGCAGCTAGTTGACAGCTGGCTTCAAGACATGCTTCCCTGTGAGAGCTGAGGACAGGGACAGAACCCTCCCGCATTCCTGCCTGACTGTAGAGTAGCTAGCTAACATCCTTATGTTAGTGGCTGGGAGAGGTTGCGGGAAAGCATGTGTGAGCACTGGGCCTGAACTCCCGTGTATCTGAGTTGAATACAGCGATTTCCAACGGCTTTCATCAATCAGGTGTAGCTAGGTTCAAACTCCCATGTCCGAGTGGGTAGCAGACATCTGCCTCCCATGCATACACACTTCTGAGAGTTGAGCTTATGGCCTGTACCTCCACAGCCAGCCTGCTGGTACCCTTGGCTTCTAAAGGCCTAGGCTCCCTGTTTGACGGAAGTGCTGGGAGAGGTAATTGGAATCACCCGGCACACAAGACTAGTGCCTCCAAGCTCAGTCCAGCGATTTCCTAGTAATTCCTGTGGTAGACTGGTGCTACATACTAAGTTCCATACGTGAGAGGGTAGCTGAACGCCTTATCCAAAAGCATCTTACTTCTGAGAGTTGAGCTCAGCCTCAGTCCCTCACAGTTCCACACTGCCTGCAGAGTGAGTTTCGCAGGTCTTCAGCAGAGACGTTTGCCAGTGGCTTCTGAGACGCAGGGTAACAATGCAGACCTGGAGGGTATCTCCAGGTGCAGTAGACGTGGTAATCTTGGAACCTCCTGACTCAGAGTACTGCTACCTTCTCACTGCCATAGGAATGCAGCTAGTTGACAGCTGGCTTCAAGACATGCTTCCCTGTGAGAGCTGAGGACAGGGCAGAACCCTCCCGCATCCTGCCTGACTGTAGGAGTAGCTGCTAACATCCTAATGTTAGTGGCTGGGAGAGGTTGCGGGAAAAGCATGTGTGAGCACTGGGCCTGAACTCCCGTGTATCTGAGTTGAATACAGCGATTTCCAACGGCTTTCCTCAACCAGAGTGTAGCTAGGTTCCAAATCCCATGTACGAGCGGGTAGCAGACATCTGCCTCCCATGCATACACACTTCTGAGAGTTGAGCTTATGGCCTGTACCTCCACATCCAGCCTGCTGGTACCCTTGGCTTCTAAAAGGCCTAGGCTCGCTGTTTGACGGAAGTGCTGGGAGAGGTAATTGGAATCTCCCGGCACACAAGACTAGTGCCTCCAAGCTCAATTCAGCGATTTCCCTAGTAATTCCTGTGGTAGACAGGTGCTACATACTAAGTTCCATATGTGAGAGGTAGCTGAACGCCTTGTCCAAAAGCATCTTACTTCTGAGAGTTGAGCTCAGCCTCAGTCCCTCACAGTTCCACACTGCCTGCAGAGTGAGTTTCACACGTCTTCACCAGAGACGATTGCCAGAGGCTTCTGAGTACAAGTTAACAATGCAGACCTGGAGGGTATCTCCAGGTGCAGTAGAGTGGTAATCTTGGAACCTCCTGACTCAGAGTACTGCTACCTTCTCACTGCCATAGGAATGCAGCTAGTTGACAGCTGGCTTCAAGACATGCTTCCCTGTGAGAGCTGAGGACAGGGCAGAACCCTCCCGCATCCTGCCTGACTGTAGGAGTAGCTGCTAACATCCTTAATGTTAGTGGCTGGGAGAGGTTGCGGGAAAAGCATGTGTGAGCACTGGGCCTGAACTCCCGTGTATCTGAGTTGAATACAGCGATTTCCAACGGCCTTTCTTCAATCAGAGTGTAGCTAGGTTCCAACTCCCATGTCCGAGTGGGTAGCAGACATCTGCCTCCCATGCATACACACTTCTGAGAGTTGAGCTTATGGCCTGTACCTCCACATCCAGCCTGCTGGTACCCTTGGCTTCTAAAAGGCCTAGGCTCGCTGTTTGACGGAAGTGCTGGGAGAGGTAATTGGAATCACCCGGCACACAAGACTAGTGCCTCCAAGCTCAGTTCAGCGATTTCCTAGTAATTCCTGTGGTAGACTGGTGCTACATACTAAGTTCCATACGTGAGAGGGTAGCTGAACGCCTTGTCCAAAACCATCTTACTTCTGAGAGTTGAGCTCAGCCTCAGTCCCTCACAGTTCCACACTGCCTGCAGAGTGAGTTTCGCAGGTCTTCAGCAGAGACGTTTGCCAGAGGCTTCTGAGACGCAGGGTAACAATGCAGACCTGGAGGGTATCCCCAGGTGCAGTAGACTGGTAATCTTGGAACCTCCTGACTCAGAATACTGCTACCTTCTCACTGCCATAGGAATGCAGCTAGTTGACAGCTGGCTTCAAGACATGCTTCCCTGTGAGAGCTGAGGACAGGGCAGAACCCTCCCGCATGCCTGCCTGACTGTAGGAGTAGCTGCTAACATCCTAATGTTAGTGGCTGGGAGAGGTTGCGGGAAAAGCATGTGTGAGCACTGGGCCTGAACTCCCGTGTATCTGAGTTGAATACAGCGATTTCCAACGGCTTTCCTCAACCAGAGTGTAGCTAGGTTCCAAATCCCATGTACGAGCGGGTAGCAGACATCTGCCTCCCATGCATACACACTTCTGAGAGTTGAGCTTATGGCCTGTACCTCCACATCCAGCCTGCTGGTACCCTTGGCTTCTAAAAGGCCTAGGCTCGCTGTTTGACGGAAGTGCTGGGAGAGGTAATTGGAATCATCCCGGCACACAAGACTAGTGCCTCCAAGCTCAAGTCAGCGATTTCCCTAGTAATTCTTGTGGTAGACAGGTGCTACATACTAAGTTCCATATGTGAGAGGGTAGCTGAACGCCTTGTCCAAAAGCATCTTACTTCTGAGAGTTGAGCTCAGCCTCAGTCCCTCACAGTTCCACACTGCCTGCAGAGTGAGTTTCACACGTCTTCACCAGAGACGATTGCCAGAGGCTTCTGAGTACCAGGTTAACAATGCAGACCTGGAGGGTATCTCCAGGTGCAGTAGAGTGGTAATCTTGGAACCTCCTGACTCAGAGTACTGCTACCTTCTCACTGCCATAGGAATGCAGCTAGTTGACAGCTGGCTTCAAGACATGCTTCCCTGTGAGAGCTGAGGACAGGGCAGAACCCTCCCGCATCCTGCCTGACTGTAGGAGTAGCTGCTAACATCCTTATGTTAGTGGCTGGGAGAGGTTGCGGGAAAAGCATGTGTGAGCACTGGGCCTGAACTCCCGTGTATCTGAGTTGAATACAGCGATTTCCAACGGCTTTCCTCAATCCAGAGTGTAGCTAGGTTCCAAATCCCATGTACGAGCTGGGTATCAGACATCTGCCTCCCATGCATACACACTTCTGAGAGTTGAGCTTATGGCCTGTACCTCCACATCCAGCCTGCTGGTACCCTTGGCTTCTAAAAGGCCTAGGCTCGCTGTTTGACGGAAGTGCTGGGAGAGGTAATTGGAATCTCCCGGCACACAAGACGAGTGCCTCCAAGCTCAATTCACGATTTCCCAGTAATTCTTGTGGTAGACAGGTGCTACATACTAAGTTCCATATGTGAGAAGGTAGCTGAACGCCTTGTCCAAAAGCATCTTACTTCTGAGAGTTGAGCTCACCCTCAGTCCCTCACAGTTCCACACTGCCTGCAGAGTGAGTTTCACACGTCTTCACCAGAGACGATTGCCAGAGGCTTCTGAGTACAAGTTAACAATGCAGACCTGGAGGGTATCTCCAGGTGCAGTAGAGTGGTAATCTTGGAACCTCCTGACTCAGAGTACTGCTACCTTCTCACTGCCATAGGAATGCAGCTAGTTGACAGCTGGCTTCAAGACATGCTTCCCTGTGAGAGCTGAGGACAGGGCAGAACCCTCCCGCATCCTGCCTGACTGTAGGAGTAGCTGCTAACATCCTTAATTAGTGGCTGGGAGAGGTTGCGGGAAAAGCATGTGTGAGCACTGGGCCTGAACTCCCGTGTATCTGAGTTGAATACAGCGATTTCCAACGGCTTTCTTCAATCAGAGTGTACCTAGGTTCCAACTCCCATGTCCGAGTGGGTAGCAGACATCTGCCTCCCATGCATACACACTTCTGAGAGTTGAGCTTATGGCCTGTACCTCCACATCCAGCCTGCTGGTACCCTTGGCTTCTAAAAGGCCTAGGCTCGCTGTTTGACGGAAGTGCTGGGAGAGGTAATTGGAATCACCCGGCACACAAGACTAGTGCCTCCAAGCTCAGTTCAGCGATTTCCTAGTAATTCCTGTGGTAGACTGGTGCTACATACTAAGTTCCATACGTGAGAGGGTAGCTGAACGCCTTGTCCAAAACCATCTTACTTCTGAGAGTTGAGCTCAGCCTCAGTCCCTCACAGTTCCACACTGCCTGCAGAGTGAGTTTCGCAGGTCTTCAGCAGAGACGTTTGCCAGAGGCTTCTGAGACGCAGGGTAACAATGCAGACCTGGAGGGTATCCCCAGGTGCAGTCGACTGGTAATCTTGGAACCTCCTGACTCAGAATACTGCTACCTTCTCACTGCCATAGGAATGCAGCTAGTTGACAGCTGGCTTCAAGACATGCTTCCCTGTGAGAGCTGAGGACAGGGCAGAACCCTCCCGCATCCTGCCTGACTGTAGGAGTAGCTGCTAACATCCTAATGTTAGTGGCTGGGAGAGGTTGCGGGAAAAGCATGTGTGAGCACTGGGCCTGAACTCCCGTGTATCTGAGTTGAATACAGCGATTTCCAACGGCTTTCCTCAACCAGAGTGTAGCTAGGTTCCAAATCCCATGTACGAGCGGGTAGCAGACATCTGCCTCCCATGCATACACACTTCTGAGAGTTGAGCTTATGGCCTGTACCTCCACATCCAGCCTGCTGGTACCCTTGGCTTCTAAAAGGCCTAGGCTCGCTGTTTGACGGAAGTGCTGGGAGAGGTAATTGGAATCTCCCGGCACACAAGACGAGTGCCTCCAAGCTCAATTCACGATTTCCCAGTAATTCTTGTGGTAGACAGGTGCTACATACTAAGTTCCATATGTGAGAAGGTAGCTGAACGCCTTGTCCAAAAGCATCTTACTTCTGAGAGTTGAGCTCACCCTCAGTCCCTCACAGTTCCACACTGCCTGCAGAGTGAGTTTCACACGTCTTCACCAGAGACGATTGCCAGAGGCTTCTGAGTACAAGTTAACAATGCAGACCTGGAGGGTATCTCCAGGTGCAGTAGAGTGGTAATCTTGGAACCTCCTGACTCAGAGTACTGCTACCTTCTCACTGCCATAGGAATGCAGCTAGTTGACAGCTGGCTTCAAGACATGCTTCCCTGTGAGAGCTGAGGACAGGGCAGAACCCTCCCGCATCCTGCCTGACTGTAGGAGTAGCTGCTAACATCCTAATGTTAGTGGCTGGGAGAGGTTGCGGGAAAAGCATGTGTGAGCACTGGGCCTGAACTCCCGTGTATCTGAGTTGAATACAGCGATTTCCAATGGCCTTCTTCAATCACAGTGTAGCTAGGTTCCAACTCCCATGTCCGAGTGGGTAGCAGACATCTGCCTCCCATGCATACACACTTCTGAGAGTTGAGCTTATGGCCTGTACCTCCACATCCAGCCTGCTGGTACCCTTGGCTTCTAAAAGGCCTAGGCTCGCTGTTTGACGGAAGTGCTGGGAGAGGTAATTGGAATCACCCGGCACACAAGACTAGTGCCTCCAAGCTCAGTTCAGCGATTTCCTAGTAATTCCTGTGGTAGACTGGTGCTACATACTAAGTTCCATACGTGAGAGGGTAGCTGAACGCCTTGTCCAAAACCATCTTACTTCTGAGAGTTGAGCTCAGCCTCAGTCCCTCACAGTTCCACACTGCCTGCAGAGTGAGTTTCGCAGGTCTTCAGCAGAGACGTTTGCCAGAGGCTTCTGAGACGCAGGGTAACAATGCAGACCTGGAGGGTATCCCCAGGTGCAGTAGACTGGTAATCTTGGAACCTCCTGACTCAGAATACTGCTACCTTCTCACTGCCATAGGAATGCAGCTAGTTGACAGCTGGCTTCAAGACATGCTTCCCTGTGAGAGCTGAGGACAGGGCAGAACCCTCCCGCATGCTGCCTGACTGTAGGAGTAGCTGCTAACATCCTAATGTTAGTGGCTGGGAGAGGTTGCGGGAAAAGCATGTGTGAGCACTGGGCCTGAACTCCCGTGTATCTGAGTTGAATACAGCGATTTCCAACGGCTTTCCTCAACCAGAGTGTAGCTAGGTTCCAAATCCCATGTACGAGCGGGTAGCAGACATCTGCCTCCCATGCATACACACTTCTGAGAGTTGAGCTTATGGCCTGTACCTCCACATCCAGCCTGCTGGTACCCTTGGCTTCTAAAAGGCCTAGGCTCGCTGTTTGACGGAAGTGCTGGGAGAGGTAATTGGAATCTCCCGGCACACAAGACGAGTGCCTCCAAGCTCAATTCACGATTTCCCAGTAATTCTTGTGGTAGACAGGTGCTACATACTAAGTTCCATATGTGAGAAGGTAGCTGAACGCCTTGTCCAAAAGCATCTTACTTCTGAGAGTTGAGCTCACCCTCAGTCCCTCACAGTTCCACACTGCCTGCAGAGTGAGTTTCACACGTCTTCACCAGAGACGATTGCCAGAGGCTTCTGAGTACAAGTTAACAATGCAGACCTGGAGGGTATCTCCAGGTGCAGTAGAGTGGTAATCTTGGAACCTCCTGACTCAGAGTACTGCTACCTTCTCACTGCCATAGGAATGCAGCTAGTTGACAGCTGGCTTCAAGACATGCTTCCCTGTGAGAGCTGAGGACAGGGCAGAACCCTCCCGCATCCTGCCTGACTGTAGGAGTAGCTGCTAACATCCTAATGTTAGTGGCTGGGAGAGGTTGCGGGAAAAGCATGTGTGAGCACTGGGCCTGAACTCCCGTGTATCTGAGTTGAATACAGCGATTTCCAACGGCTTTCCTCAACCAGAGTGTAGCTAGGTTCCAAATCCCATGTACGAGCGGGTAGCAGACATCTGCCTCCCATGCATACACACTTCTGAGAGTTGAGCTTATGGCCTGTACCTCCACATCCAGCCTGCTGGTACCCTTGGCTTCTAAAAGGCCTAGGCTCGCTGTTTGACGGAAGTGCTGGGAGAGGTAATTGGAATCTCCCGGCACACAAGACGAGTGCCTCCAAGCTCAATTCACGATTTCCCAGTAATTCTTGTGGTAGACAGGTGCTACATACTAAGTTCCATATGTGAGAAGGTAGCTGAACGCCTTGTCCAAAAGCATCTTACTTCTGAGAGTTGAGCTCACCCTCAGTCCCTCACAGTTCCACACTGCCTGCAGAGTGAGTTTCACACGTCTTCACCAGAGACGATTGCCAGAGGCTTCTGAGTACAAGTTAACAATGCAGACCTGGAGGGTATCTCCAGGTGCAGTAGAGTGGTAATCTTGGAACCTCCTGACTCAGAGTACTGCTACCTTCTCACTGCCATAGGAATGCAGCTAGTTGACAGCTGGCTTCAAGACATGCTTCCCTGTGAGAGCTGAGGACAGGGCAGAACCCTCCCGCATCCTGCCTGACTGTAGGAGTAGCTGCTAACATCCTATGTTAGTGGCTGGGAGAGGTTGCGGGAAAAGCATGTGTGAGCACTGGGCCTGAACTCCCGTGTATCTGAGTTGAATACAGCGATTTCCAACGGCTTTCCTTCAATCAGCAGTGTAGCTAGGTTCCAACTCCCATGTCCGAGTGGGTAGCAGACATCTGCCTCCCATGCATACACACTTCTGAGAGTTGAGCTTATGGCCTGTACCTCCACATCCAGCCTGCTGGTACCCTTGGCTTCTAAAAGGCCTAGGCTCGCTGTTTGACGGAAGTGCTGGGAGAGGTAATTGGAATCACCCGGCACACAAGACTAGTGCCTCCAAGCTCAGTTCAGCGATTTCCTAGTAATTCCTGTGGTAGACTGGTGCTACATACTAAGTTCCATACGTGAGAGGGTAGCTGAACGCCTTGTCCAAAAGCATCTTACTTCTGAGAGTTGAGCTCAGCCTCAGTCCCTCACAGTTCCACACTGCCTGCAGAGTGAGTTTCGCAGGTCTTCAGCAGAGACGTTTGCCAGAGGCTTCTGAGACGCAGGGTAACAATGCAGACCTGGAGGGTATCCCCAGGTGCAGTAGACTGGTAATCTTGGAACCTCCTGACTCAGAATACTGCTACCTTCTCACTGCCATAGGAATGCAGCTAGTTGACAGCTGGCTTCAAGACATGCTTCCCTGTGAGAGCTGAGGACAGGGCAGAACCCTCCCGCATCCTGCCTGACTGTAGGAGTAGCTGCTAACATCCTAATGTTAGTGGCTGGGAGAGGTTGCGGGAAAAGCATGTGTGAGCACTGGGCCTGAACTCCCGTGTATCTGAGTTGAATACAGCGATTTCCAACGGCCTTCCTCAATCCAGAGTGTAGCTAGGTTCCAACTCCCATGTCCGAGCGGGGTAGCAGACATCTGCCTCCCATGCATACACACTTCTGAGAGTTGAGCTTATGGCCTGTACCTCCACATCCAGCCTGCTGGTACCCTTGGCTACTAAAAGGCCTAGGCTCGCTGTTTGACGGAAGTGCTGGGAGAGGTAATTGGAATCACCCGGCACACAAGAGTAGTGCCTCCAAGCTCAGTTCAGCGATTTCCTAGTAATTCCTGTGGTAGACTGGTGCTACATAACTAAGTTCCATACGTGAGAGGGTAGCTCTGAACGCTTGTCCAAAGACCATTTACTTCTGAGAGTTGAGCTCAGCCTCAGTCCCTCACAGTTCCACAATGCCTGCAGAGTGAGTTTTCCGCAGGTCTTCAGCAGAGACGTTGGCCAGAGGCTTCTGAGACGCAGGGTAACAATGCGACCTGGAGGGTATCCCCAGGTGCAGTCGACTGGTAATCTTGAACCTCCTGACTCAGAGTACTGCTACCTTCTCACTGCCATAGGAATGCAGCTAGTTGACAGCTGGCTTCAAGACATGACTTCCCTGTGAGAGCTGGGACAGGGCAGAACCCTCCCGCATGCCTGCCTGACTGTAGAGAGTAGCTGCTAACATCCTATGTTAGTGGCTGGGAGAGGTTGCGGGAAAAGCATGTGTGAGCACTGGGCCTGAACTCCCGTGTATCTGAGTTGAATACAGCGATTTCCACGGCTTTCCTCAATCAGAGTGTAGCTAGGTTCCAAATCCCATGTACGAGGGGTAGCAGACATCTGCCTCCCATGCATACACACTTCTGAGAGTTGAGCTTATGGCCTGTACCTCCACATCCAGCCCTGGTCGAAAACCCTTGGCTTCTAAAAGGCTAGGCTCGCTGTTTGACGGAAGTGCTGGGAGAGGTAATTGGAATCTCCCGGCACACAAGACGAGTGCCTCCAAGCTCAATTCACGATTTCCAGTAATTCTTGTGAGACAGGTGCTACATACTAAGTTCCATATGTGAGAGGTAGCTGAACGCCTTGTCCAAAAGCATCTACTTCTGAGAGTTGAGCTCAGCCTCAGTCCTCACAGTTCCACACTGCTGCAGAGTGAGTTTCACACGTCTTCACCAGAGATGTTGCCAGAGGCTTCTGAGACAGTTAACAATGCAGACCTGGGGGTATCTCCATGCAGGTGCAGACGTAGATGGTAATCTTGGAACCTCTGACTCAGAGTACTGCTACCTTCTCACTGCCAGGAATGCAGCTAGTTGACAGCTGGCTTCAAGACATGCTTCCCTGTGAGACTGAGGACAGGGCAGAACCTCCCGCACCTGCCTGACTGTAGGAGTAGCTGCTAACATCCTATGTTAGTGGCTGGGAGAGGTTAGGGAAAAAGCATGTGTGAGCACTGGGCCTGAACTCCCGTGTATCTGAGTTGAATACAGCGATTTCCAACGGCTTTCCAATCAGAGG